>NC_048312.1:3786817-3872855 GCF_013100865.1 Trachemys scripta elegans | reverse complement strand
GAGTCTGGTGGCACCTTAAAGACTAACAGATTTATTTGGGCATAAGCTTTCGTGAGTAAAAACCTCACTTCTTCGGATGCATAGGAATGCTATGCATCCGAAGAAGTGAGGTTTTTACTCACGAAAGCTTATGCCCAAATAAATCTGTTAGTCTTTAAGGTGCCACCAGACTCTTTGTTGTTTTTCAAAAAATGTTGTCACCAACACGTGGGAATTCTGTATTAGACCTTGTCTTGACAGATAAAGAGGAACTGATAACAGAACTAAAAATTAATGGTATCTTAGGTACAAGTGATCATGACTTGATCACATTTATAATGTGTATACTGAATGAACACATATATATATACTTGGTGGGGCCAATTTCACAAAGCTGAAAACATTTATGAGTCAAATTACCTGGGAGGAAGAATTTAGTCAGAAAAATGTGAATGATAATTGGGAATTGTTTAAAAACATTTTGGTAAATGCCCAAAAAGCCACAATCCAACTTCAGGGAAGAAGGCCATATTGGTTAAAAAACTGATCTAATTTAGCATGGCAGTGAAGGCATCTCTCTCTGTTTCTCTCTCTCTAACAAATAGAAGAAAGGGGAAGTTGATAGTAATGAATATAAATCAGAAGTTAGAAATTGTAGAAAAATGATGAGGGAAGCCAAGGGACACAAGGAGAAAAGTGTGGACAATAAGTTTTTAAAGTATATTGGAAAAAGGAAATCCTGACAATGGTATTAGCCCATTACTAAATAGAAATGGTAGAATTATCAATAATAATTCAGAAAAGGCAGAACTGTTCAATAAATATTTCTGTTCTGTATTTGGGGAAAAAACAGAAGGTATAATCTTCTCATGTGATGGTAACACTTCTTCCATTCCACTAGTCTCTCTGGAGGATGTTAAACAACAGCTACTAAGGCCTGGTCTACACTAGGGGGAGGTGGGAATCAATCTAAGTTACGCAATTTCAGCAACTTGAATAACGTAGCTGAAGTCGACATACTTAGATCGACTTACCATGGTGAATCGACTGCTGCCACTCCCCCGTTGACTCCGCCTGCACCTCTTGTGGCGGTGGAATACAGGAGTCGATGGGAGAGCGCTCACAGATTGATTTATCGCGTCTAGACTAGAAGCGATAAATCGATCCCCGCTGGATCGATCACTGCCCGCCGATCTGAGATTGGACATTTTTAAATTAGCAGGCCAGATAACTTGCATCCAAGAGTTTTAAAAGAGCTGGCCGAAGGGCTGGCTGGACCATTAATGTTGATTTTCAATAAGTCTTGGAACACTGGGGAAGTTCCAGGAGACTGGAAGAAAGCTAATGTTGAACCAATATTTAAAAAGGGTAAATGGGTAATTACAGGCCTTTGAGCCTCATCAATCCAAAGTAAGATAATGAAGTGACTGATATGGAACTCAATTAATAAAGAATGAAAGGAGGGTGATATAAATCAATGCCAATCAACATGGTGTTATGGAAAATAGCTCCTGTCACACTAATTTGATATCTTTTTATGATGATATTATAAGTTTGGTTGATAAAGGTAATAGTGTTGACATAATAGACTTCTGTAAGGAATTTGACTTGGTATTACTCTGCATGACATTTTGATCTAGATTGCTAGGTAAACTGGATGCAAGCAAACAATATGTGTTTGAATGCAGCTAAATATTAATGTACACATCTGGGAACAAAGAATATAGGCCATACTTACAGGCTGGGGGACTCAATCCTGGAAAGCAGTGACTCTGACAATGGATAATCAGCTGAACATGAGCTTCCAGTGCAATGCGATGGCTAAAAGGGCTGATGCCATCCCTGGAAACATAAACAGGGAAATCTTGATAAGGAGCAGAGCGATTATTTTACCTCTGTATTTGGCCCAGGTGTGACCACTGTGTTCAGTTCTGGTGTCCACAATTCAAGAAGGATGTTTCTAAATTGGAGAGGGTTCAGGGAAGAACCACAAGAATGATGAAAGGATTAATTAGCCTTCCTTATAGTGATAGTCTCAAAGAGCTGGATCTATTTAGCTTAATAAAAGGAAGGTTAAGGATTGATTGATTACAGTGTATATGTACCGACATGGGGAACAAATATTTAATAATGGGCTCTTCCATCCAGGGGCGGCTCTATGTTTTTTGTTGGCTCAAGCACGGCCTTCAGGCAGCTTTCGGCGGCACGCCTGTGGGCGGTCCACTGGTCACGCAGATTCGGCAGCGTTTCTGCGGGTGATCTGCCGGTCCCGCACCTTTGGCGTACCCGCCGCCAAAGTCACAGGACTGGCAGACCTCCCGCAGGCATGACTGCCGCCCTCACGGCAACTGGCACGCTGCCCTCATGGCGACTGGCACGCCACCCCAGGCACGCACTTGCTGCACTGGTGCCTGGAGCCGCCCCGCTTCCATCTAGCAGAGAAAGGTATAACATGATCCAATGGCTGGAAATTGAAGCTAGACAAATTCAGGATGGAAATAAGGCAAAAATGTTTAACAGTGAGGGTAATTAACCATTGGAACAGTTTACAAGGGTTGTGATGGATTCTCCCTCACAGGCAATTATTAAATCAAGACTGGGTGTTTTTCTAAAGGATCTGCTGTTGGAATTATTTTGGGGACATTTTCATGCCTTTTGCTGTCAAAGGTCCCTTGTTGTGGAGATTCAGTGGTCAAGACTTATCTTGCGTCAAAGCTCACAAAAGCTGCTCTAAACACTGGCCATAGGGGAGGCAACTGAAGGGTAGAATTAATTTCATTTTACACAGTAAAACAGAGGGACAGAGAGATTCAGTGAATTGCTGAAGATCAGATAGTGACTCATCTGCTGAGTTGGAAACAGAACACAAGAATCTAGATTCCTAGAATATCCCAGGACAGCATGCCAAATTGGGGACATTGGGAGCATTTCTCCATTCCCATGTTGAATTCTATGCACCATCATTCTACCACAATCTCTGCTTTACCAATTGTGAATATGAATGAAAGACTTTAAAAAAAACAGGAAGTGGACCCATTACATGCCTCCATCACGACTTTTTATAGTGTAGCGTCTATGTGGTTATCATAATCCCATTTCTAATATCTAGATTTTTAAAAAGCACCTTTCGGTGGACTTTTAAAGGTTAAAGTACTCAGTATTAGTAAGTGCCTGTACAGAGCAACATCAAATAGTAATGTATATTGATGATACTTCCCCTGTGCAACACTGTCAAATTTACTATTCTGGCCCTAGATATGATGAGTAGATCATGTGTTCTTTCCTTAGTTCCAGTTACCATGATAAATGAAGTGTTTTGACCTCTTGAAATATTTGATCTTGTGTAATCATAGTATTACTTTCAGAATGGGCTGTAGTACCGCTCTAAGGCCTTTAGCGAAGGATAGGATTTCAGCTTTGTCATATCTTATCAGGATCAGATTCTCTCACATTTCCGAATTTTTTGGGTATCCTCTTCAACTGACAGGAGTAAGCGTCTGGTTTACAAATGAAGCACATCCAGGATTTTGATTTAGCTAATCAAGACACTCGGACAGTGAGAAAACATAAATGTAACTGAGGCAGAATGGGAGGGCTGTTGTACAATGCTGTTCTATTGTTCTTGGATCACTACTGTCACTTTTTAGTAAGAGGCATTCATGCTGGGGAAAGGTGTTGCATTGACAGCCGTCAAAACTAAACACAGAACACCTACAGGCAAGGCAGTGGCAAAGCAAACTTCCCCCACATTACTCCCTGCCTGTGTGCCCAAATTTACTTTAGGGCAAGATGAGAGGTCAACCTCCTTCAGTCCTTGGCCCTTCTGTGGGGACTGCCAGCTGAAAAGTGGACTCTTGTTCAGAAACCACTGGACAGAGACATAAGAATGACCATACTGGGTCAGACCAAAGGTCCATCTACCCCAGTATCCTGTCTTCCAACAGTGGCAAATGCGAAGTGCTTCAGAGGGAATGAACAGAACTGGTAACCATCCAGTGATCCATCCCTTGTCACCCATTCACAGTTTCTGGCAAACAGAAGACTACTAACTTATTTTTAAAAAATCCTACAAAAACAGCTGGATTCTAATGTTGACCTAGAGATGCAAAGCTGTATCCAGTTACCAATTCTCTGAGTCAATGGAATCCTCCAGCTTTTGCTTTGCGAAAAGTAGATCCATATTCATTTCTTATCTCCTCATTTCCTAACCTGAATTTTATAGCTAACAGGCATTTTTTTTTTCAGAGTAATTTTGTTCTTTTGGGGAACTGCTTTGGTAAAGTGCATTGCAAAGGCCTATTTACTGTGGCACATGCAGCCAAATTCAATCCTAGTTTACATCTAGGCAACCCCAGTGTCCTCAAGAGAGAGAACACAGCCATGGTTTTATGTCAGTGAGGTTGCACATGCAGAGCTCTATGGTGGGAAGTGTATATTGTGTCTGGGATCAGTGGCTGGAGAGAGGTCTGGTTTTGCCTTTTTTTGGTTGACTTTGTCAAGTTATTTTGAACCTTTTATAGATACCAAAGGACATTGACCTACTGGAAAGGTGCTTTTTTCATATTGTCCTGCTATTTTAGTGAGAAAGCCACGTGTGTCTCACTTAAACGATCCAGAAAATCATTACTCCAACAGCAAGTATCATATTGGCTTTCATCTTATCCAGGGAAGGAAGAGGGAGTAGGTAGCTTTCAGAAGGAAGTAAAAGAATCAGGTCCGTAAAGCAAATGAAAATGTTGTTCCCTGTGTGTCATGTTTCATGCCATGTATTACAAATATTTTTCATATGTATTTAACAAAGCTGGTCAGCTCTCATGAGTAGGACATGTGGTCTTAGCACTTTTAGTATTTCATATTGTAAGAGATATTTAACCTGCAAGTGGATATGCCAACAAGAGGGTAAATGGTGTATGTATAATTATGATAGTACAGAATCCTGCAAGGATTTCACAATCCCATCAGTAATTCAAACAATGGTACTTTTTGTCAGCTGAAGACAGAATGTTAGCCCTCATTTGTTGGTTACATTGGTTTATGTCACAATTGTAACATTATTTAAATATACTGAATTTCTCTGGGGAGGAGAATGGTGAATTTCTGGGCATTGGTAGGATATTCCAAGTAGTAATACATTAAACCTTTTTGGTGCCCTGGATGGAGAATAAAAAAGGCTGCTGTCCAGCCCACCATATTTTAAAACAGAAAGTTTAAAAGAAGAGAAGAAAAGACAAGCACTCTTTCTCAAGGTTCCTCCCCCATCAGGGAATGATGAATCAGGTTCAGGATCAAAACAGATTAAAATCCTGCTCCCCAGCAACCTTCTATAGTAGCGCAACATGCTGTAACATGACTGGAGCCTGCTCTCCTTTTAAAATATATTTAGTGACTCAACTTAATGAGTACCTACTCATACTGTATGATTCACTCCCTAATTTGCTGTTAGAGCAAGAAATCAGGGTTGAAATGCAAAGAGAAAATATTTATAGGGATAAATCCTTAACAGAAGAGGGGAGCCCTACTTTTGGCTTGTAATATTTAGAATTAATGAATGCATGGTTGAATAATTGATGATCATTTTAACACAAGCAAGAATTCAATTAAATTTGAACAAGAGAAGCCCAGGCATGCGATAAAGAATTCCTCTTTCTGTTTCAACTGCAAATAATCCCTTCAGAGTTGGTCACTGAAGACAATTGGCAATGAAATGGGTGTGTGAAGGAGTAGGAAACCAGATATTATGTTACTTAAAAGTCATTCATCATGTCGCAGGAATCTGACCTCCTGAAATAGATAATCACTGAAGGCTGTCTCTCCACACAAAGGTACTATAGCATGAAGCTGGTTCCAGACTGTAAAATATTACTTGACTAATTAGGCCAGTCACCAAGAAAATTTTGTGCATGCAAAAAAAACCCAGCCAGTTAAAATGGTAGGATACTTTATACGTCTCCATGAATAAAGTGATAAGTCCCTTTTATTTATGTTAATGAAAAGGGAAACACAACTCTTTAATACTGCTTTGCATTTTTTGTTTCAGTTCCCAAGGTAAATTGCACCTCTGACCTCTTTCTGGCCTCCTTGAGAGCACCAAACTTAAGTCTTGGGCCCCTAGCTGTCGCCTTTCTCAGGGCAGGATCCACAATCCACTCCCTCCAGACGGGGTACTAGGCTACCGACTCCTGCAGTTCACTATGATTACTTCAGCAGGTCTGAGTTTAGTTCAGCACCTGCAGTCCTGTTCTTTTAGAGGCAATGACAGTGTTAGCCAGTGACAGTGTTAGCCAGCCCTGATTAGCAAAGTGCTACGTATTCAGAACCAAAAACATATAATAAAAACAGTAAGCAGCTTGTACATATGCCTGCCTCATAAAGTTGGTACAACAGTCTCTGAATAGTCCATGAATCCATAGCATCTGTCATGTTTCTGTTCAAGAATTGTAAATTGTTTTATGAGTATTCACGAACAAAGCCTCGCAATACCCCAGTGAGATAAGTCAGGATTATCTCCATTTTACAGATGTGGAAACTGAGGCACAGAAAGAGAAAGTCATAAGGAATCTGGAGTAGAACTAGGAACAGAAGTAAGTTATACTGATGATTCCCAGTCCTGTGCTCAAAATACAAGACTGTGTTTCTCCTCTTTATGTTATCTGCCCTCCAGTGAGCTATTAGATATTTCGAATGTGCTCCTCATCATGGTATCTAGGTTCATAGTGAAGGTTCACTTTAAATTTGTCAGCATAGAATATTACTTTCCACTACTCCTTGATTCCACCTCTATTTCTTCTCCTCCTTCTCAGTCCAGGAGTCATTCTTCAGCCTTCCTTACTGTGAAATGCTCAGTTTTGTATCAGACATATCGGGGACTTCAAAATTCTAACCATCTGAAGAGGTACAATCCTTCGAGTGGTTCAGGGGAATCTCGTCAGAGCCTCTTCAAATAATTCTAGTCTAGAGCAATTTACTGAGCCAAAAGAATGGCTTTGGTTTAAAGTCTCATTGACTCAGAAGATCTGGGTTCTGTTCCGGCCTCTTCTGCAGATTTCCTCTGTGACTTGCCCAGGGTTCCTTTACCTCCATTTCCTCCTTGGTAATTCAGGATGATAATAGCAACCTCCCAGCTGTAGGCAGGCTTTAATATTTGTAAAGCCCTTTAAGATTCTTGAATGGGAGGTTTTAGAGAGCTGCACCATGTGTGATCATCTCAAGGATCTGTTACAAATAGAATAGCTTGAGATACTGACTCTGAACTCCTTAAAATGATCATTTTAGTTGACTCCCAAATCGCATGGTGAAAAATCAGAGATGGGGCTGAATGCAGCCCCGAGAATTTGACAGCACACAAGTATGGAACCCTCAGTGCCTCGGGAACTGCCTGCAGTTAGTTCTGTAGTTTTTTCCTGATATGAAGAGGACTCTAAGGGTGAAATCTGGGCGCCACTGAAGTCACAGGCAAAACTCCCATTGACTTCAGTGGAGCTGGGATTTCACCCTAAGTGCTTGGGTGCCTATGTGTGAATGAGCAACACAGAGCAGATAATCAGGGAGCTTTGGAATCCATGTGCTGTATCTGTGCAAAGATACTGACTTTGGTTTGAGGTTTATTTCTTTTCAGATGATACAATGACCCTACTGAACAAAATAGGTGGGTGATGGAGATGAATACTTACTGGACTCTAATCTCTGAGTGTTTTGGGTGATTTTTAAGTAGACTACTAAAAGGTATCATCCCCCCTCGCCATACAGTATTTAATGAATTTAGCCAACTCTTCTTTTGTTTTGATGGACTGGGGAATGATACTCAGGGCTCAGGGCTTTTTCTGGTTAGCATTAATTTGATGTAAGTTTCCTGCTTACAGTGACCTGACTCCCATACCTTCCAGTTTCCTCCGTAGCAAGTGAAGTTTCTTTTGGAAAGTTATATTATATCTTGGAACTACAAACTTCCCCTGTCGTCATCCGTGGGTGAACAGAATTAATAACTTGCACATGGACGAATAATAAAAGATATGTAAAGATACATCTATAGTGCCCCTGTATGGCTAATACTTTGGATTAAACACTGAAAATTAGATTAATAGATTTTAAAGCCAGAAAGCACCATTATGATCATCTAGTCTGACTCCTGCATACTGTAGGCCAGAGAATATCACTCAGTAATTTCTTCAGGGAGCCTAATAACTAGTGTTCACGCACTTTACATCTACGTATTAAATTTATTTTTGTCCTCTCTCCCACCTTCCTCTTCAGGGTTGTATTTGAGATCTGAAAATCTAAAATAACTTTGTTTTGCATTAATTGTGGGCTTTTTGTGGCGATAAGGGCAGTCATGGGAGCTATAGAAACATGTAATGATAATATCAAGATACATGTTTTCTATCTACCTAGGTTCTAACATTGGCAACCATCACTTTAGTACCTATGTGCCTCTCTGTCCCAACCCATCATGTAGTAGGCATAGCATTGCAAAGTTATACTGGAGGTATGCAGAAATTACAGCTGGGGCAAATAGCTGGTAATTCTGTGTGTGTGTATACACACACATACGTACGCTTCATCTCTGCATATGTATCGTTGTATAAAACAAGACAAGCGAATGAACTGCTGTGTAAAGTTGTAAACATCCGATAAGAGTTCTCTTTTATTTGATGTAAGCAATTTGTGGATTAACTAGTAGTTTGTCTTCTATTTTAGCATAGGCGGATATGGACTAAACATCAGGATGCTCCATGAGGATGTCTGCAGAGGTATGATGGCTTCTCCTTAGGTCTGGTCACTACAGGTAAGAATCCTGTAGAAGAAAGAAGAACAGAATACGTGAAGCTGTGAGTTGGTAAAAGCACGTTTTTGATGTTTGATAATTGTGCTGTATTTTGGCATTTTATATCTGAATCCCAGACTGTGCAGCCTGCTGTACTGAGCAGGCATTTTGTGCATTCAGGTGACGAGCTTCCAGGGGCTGTAATGAGTCCAAGAAGTTGGTAAAATTTATTATTTGAATTGGAAGCACATTAAAGATTAACATGCCAGCTTAGCATCAGTTCTTCCTTTGCAGGGTATCTGCATTTTTAATTTTTAAGCAGCACCTAGACCAAGCCTGGGAAAAGAGATACCGTAACCCAGGGAATATACATTATTAACCTTACAGCTCCCAGCTCGACTCAGTTCCTTCATCTTCTAAAGTTTAGGGTTCTGAAAAGGCAGTTGAACATCCTAGCATTGTGTCTGCTGTGCTGGATTATTCTAGGTTCAGCTGGCTCCAGTGGGAATTTTAATATGAGACACTTATGCTCTTTTACTTATTTCAGTAATTAGTGATTAGCATGTAATGTAACTGACTAATCAAAGATCAGCAGTGGCTGCAATATAATCTCAAAGAAGCTACGGTTTCTAGTTCTTATCTTTGAGCTGCAGCCAATATGGGTATACAAGTATCCATAGGACACAGTCACTGACTCACACTGTAAATTATTAACAGTGCTCCACTCAGGTGAGGAAGTGGCCTGTCAGACCTAGCTGCACAGTGGTGTGCTACACTGGATCAATGGTTTAGCTGGAATAATTGTTAACAACTGGCTTTAACAGCATACAGGATGGACAGCCAGGTAATGTTAATTATTAGTGGATGTAGTCATGGATATTTTAGTTAGTAGATGACGATGCAGCTCTAGATGACATTAAGTGCTTCAGCGAACGTGTGGAGATTGCATTCGAATAGATTAGATTGTGGTGTACTGATTTTGAAGAAATATTCTTAGAAAGCACATAATTGATGTAATGCAGTCATAAGTAACTATTGATTGTAGACTCGTTTCAAAAAGGTCATGGTGCATAGTCAGTAGTTGTTAAGATTCTTTTGGACCATACTCCTAAGCAGTAAGCGCTATTTTTATATTTGATATTTGCATACTCAGAAATTTAATTTCAAGTGGATTTAGATAAAGAAACTTTTAAAGATGCTACAGCTGAGCCAACAACTTCACTGTTATACAAATAAAGGATTAACAATGGAGACAGCAGATACAACTCCAGTGTCAAACCAGCTACCTTTTCCAACAGTAGATTAAAATGCAGAGGGTTGTAACAGGTTCTTGTAATCAAGATGCATGTTGTCAGGTTTTTGCTGATGATTTTCGCTTTGCCATAGACTGCAGAAAAGCTTACAAAGGAATTTCTTTACTTGGTATAATTTAATAGCAGGCAATGGAATTAAAAATCTGTGCATGGCAGTATTAGCCACGCCGTATCACTAATGCAAACTGATTTCTGGATACAAACTAGAATTGAATTGAACTTGATTTGGAAGAGTTTGGAAAGCTCTGAAAATTGGCCTATTTGGACAAGCATCAGTAGCTTCGATAGTTTACCTCTGGCCCCACACAACTTCCTTCAAATCCTACCTCAAAACTAACTTCTTTCATGAAGCTTTTCAATGCCTGATCAATGTGAAATTCCTACAGCATCTGCATCTTATCCTGTCACACCATCTATTACTTATTCCAGAACTGTCTTGTTAACGTCTGGACTAGGCTGTAATCTCCTTGAGGGAGAGCCATTGCCTTCCTATTCATTAAGCACTTCTTCTGCAGCAAAAGAAGTTTCTTTATCCAGCCTATTATTTATTGAAAATCAGTGTGCTCAGCCCCATTCAAATGTGGAAAAAATTGTTCCCATCTCCCCTTTCCACCTACAAAGGAAATTATAATGTATATTAGAGGCAATACAGTTTGCGCTCACAACACACATCATGAAGATTATTCATGACATGAATTAGATGTCCAATGTGGGTTCAGGGTTGAAAGGCTTTGCAGAAGAGGTGTTTCAAGGAGTGATTTAAATAGAGAGGGAATCAGTTTGGCACATAAGAAGAGGGAGGTACTTTCCAGTGTAGAGGAGACGCTCAGGAGAAGAAGGTAAGCACTGGGGAGAGTGGCACAGGGATAGTACAAGTGTAAGCAGGACTGGAGCTGTGCAGTTGGCACACAGTGAAGACAAGACAAAAGAACTTGATGTGGAAGTCAAGAAGTAAGCAAGCAAATTGATTCCAGAATAAGAAGTGGCCAAGGGAAGATTACTTTAGCTGCAGTGTTCTGAATCAGATGGAGGGAGCCCTGGAAGAAGGTCACCATACTCAAGTCAAAATATGATTTTTTTTTAGTTCAGTTGCATTTAATTTTTAATGAACTATATTCCTTTTTTTTCCCTTTCAATTCCTCTGCATGAGGGGATGAGGTTAAAGGAAATAATGTGGTCTTTAACTTCCGTATCACCACTTGATCTGAGAGAATGACTAAGGTTTGCATTTTCTAATCAGTTGGAGTGTTGATAGTTAAACTTATTGTGAGAAGATTTGAGTGTTTGACTCTGATGATTCTATTGGGGTTTGCTGGACCACTGTGCACCAGTGACACTATTTTTTAAATTTTTATTCTAGTGTGCATGTTATTTCCAAAGCTGCTACTCTGAGATAGAGCTTACTTTAACCCACCAAGGGTATTTAAACATATAGAACATGTTGGTCTGAATATTTGAAATATAGCAATACACTTTCAAAGCAATTATCATCCAGTTTCTGTGTTGGACAGCCTATGCTGGGTTAGCCAGGGACTGACACCATTTTACATCCCAATTCTGTGAGATACTTACATACCTGCCTAACTTTAAGCACATCGGTAGTCCATAGGACATGCTTAAGTACCTTGCTAAATCAGGGCTTTAAAGATGGAGAATTGTTTGTGGTCTTTTTTTCCTTCTTCCTCTTCGTGATGTATCTAGAAGGCCAGAAAAGCATTCCTCCCTGGGAAAAAAATTGTTTCGTTTTTTGCTTTTATGTTAGAAATATCAGGCATTTCAACTCTTGTCTCTCCCTGTTTTATTGGCGGTCTCTTTAAAGGATCCGGGGATTTGGTTATTGAAGGCTGGGGGTGTTGTAACTTTGTTATTAAACCTTTTCTTCACGCTTTCCAAATGTTTGTTAGGAATTTGAGTTAAAGCAGAGTCAAACAAAAACAAACAGAATAAAAATCACTTCTCCTTGTCTGTTAACCAGGTGTGCCTTATATGGCAAACAACTAGTTCTCCATTTATCCTTCCAGAAAAAACAGAGTAAACAAGACCTCGATTTTTAAGGTAAAAAAACCCAGAGCAGAATCCCACATCAGATACCTAATTTTTCCCCTTTGAGGGTCAGCTTTAAAGATACTGTCCAACTAGCACAGTAATCATGCTGACACCAAGTAGTAGTTCTCCAGGCAAAGTCACCCTGTGAATCACAGACTAGATGTAATATTGTGAAGATTGTTGCAGTGCTTCCAGCTCGTGATGGCATGCCACCTACCAGTTGTTTCTGAAATGTCTTGTTAATATCTGAACTAGATTGTAATCTCCTAGATGCAGGAACAGTTTCTTCCTGTTTGTTAAGCACTGAGTTTGGGATTTGCAAAGGAGTCTAAAGGAGTGGAAGAACTTTGTAAACTTGTGTTCAAAAATAAATCAAGCTTCACCCTACTGTCTCTATTTCATGGGCCAAGCGCATTGCCCTTGGGGGGCCTGGCTCAGCAAATAGCAAGTCACAGCCCAGGGCAGGGCCAGCTGAGAAGTGGGTGGTGGTAGCAGGACTCTAATCCTAGGAGGTGAAAGGTGGTCACCAGCCATGAAAATGGGAGATTTTACAAGCACATTAGGGCAAAAGAAAGAAAATGTTATGCCGGGAGGGAGCTGTGCACACCTAACAGTGGCTTAGGCCTAGCTTTGTCTTTATTTCTCGTCTTACTCAGAGAGCCTATCTGGTTAGTTACCCTTTTACAGGAGGTTTCAGCGAACATTCTCAGTGCATTTATTGTACCAGTAAATGTTGTCACTGTCTCAACTTAATATGAAACATCTGAACACTGTATAAGACAATAGACTTGAACAGAACAGCACTTTCAGGTAGAATACTCTAGCTGCAACATTTGTGAGAAAGCTTCCTATGTGTACAGGATAGAACGGGTTCTGTTGCTCTCTCTCTCTTCACTCTCTTTCCCAATTCATTACCTCCCCAAAATGAAATTTCTCTAACTCCAGGAAGATTTGGATTCAGTAATAACCCTCAGTAACAAGAAGGGTCATTGCAAGAAAGAATTACAGACTCATAAGGGCTAAACAGCCTTCCGTTTTCCTTAGAAAAATCCACTTACCCTGTTTACACACTCAGGACTTCTCCACTACATCAGTTGCCAGACAGACAAACTGCAGGTCTAGCTTCACCGGGAACATTCAGAGCTAAGGGTAATTATCATCACCTCCTCCATCTGTTTCCCATACCAAGGTTGGGTAGGGCTGACTTCTGGGGGTTTCTTGTCTTAGGCTGCCAACCTCCTCCAGTGTAGGCCTCTTTTACAGATGGGAAACTAAGGCATAGAGAGGTTAAGTGATTAGCCCAAAGTCAGACAGGAATCCTGTGCTGGTGTAGGGACTTGAACCCACGTCTCCCTGCCCTAGGCCAGTGCCTTAACTCCCAAACCATCGTTTGTCTCCAGGATTAGTAATTATCAAAGCTAAGTAATGTATAACCCCCTATCATGTGGCATCTCAATATAAAGTTACTTCATTTGAATTGCATTTTGTTTTCAAGTCCCTTAGAAATAGACATTTTGATAGTGACATCATCTATCTCAAATAGGCTTAGAACTCTAAAAGTTTTATAGCAGCCTAAAGGCACTATAGTAAATTTATAAGGGTCAGCTCATCTATTGATTTTAAGATTTGTCAGCCTCAAATTGCATTACAAAATCTAATTTCCTGAAGCAGTCACCCATGTAGTTTAAGGGGAAGTTTTAAAAGATGGAGGGATTACAACATCTAATTACTTGTTAAGAACTTATTGATAATAATAAAGCTGACTAGTTACTGTATTTCTGTGAAGATATTACAGCCAAATATTCTTTCCTACATCTTCTCTTTCCCTACCTTAGAACACAAACAAAATTATCCCTCATAGGCAGCAGTATATTTTTCTTCTCTGCTCCAGAAGCCATTTAGTAGATAAGCTATTAAACCAGAGTCCTCTTTTCCAGAGGAGGGGAGGGTTACAACTACCATCCTACAGTACCCTACTTATTACATAATTACAAAGCCTAAAGTGTCTTTAATAACAGCTCATTGCTGCCACCAAATGACATCCATTCACTTACAGCCACCTTATTTTTTTTAACCATGTCCTTAAGTGATGTGTTTTGTGCACCTGCTTTCTCCTAATTGTTAACTGGATTTCCCTGTGTCATCTGATCTCTGGTGATTAAGTAGCCTTCTAACCATAAGCTCAAACAGCTGAGTCACCACCACCTCCATGAGGTAGTACAACATCAACATATAAAGTGCTCATAAAGGGCAGCTTGTTGTTTAGGTGGGAGTGGGGTTAGTTGTTCTGCTCAGTAACAACATGGAGGAGGATATGGTAAGCTGCTAATCATCTAGGTTTTTATGCAAACATGTGCTTTATTATAACAGTTCTTTTATCACTATGAAGTTAAGAGCCCAACCAGCCCCTTAGTGCTTGGATTGATGGTCTGTAGAATGCCAAAGGATAGGAGATGTGAAAGAAAGTAATAAGTTAGTTTGAGGAGCCTAGAAGGAAAAGAAGGGAGAGATTTGCTGGCCAGTGGAGAAGAACAGATTTTTAAAATTAAAGCATTTAGGGATATATCTGATAGATGTATAAAAGGCCATATTGATTTAAAAAAAAATCTCTCTAGAGAGAGAGAGAGAGAGAGAGAAAAAATCTGTCCCTCCCCCACTTTAGGGTCCTGACACACATGAGGGGAACAATAAACCATTTCTTTTTTCTTCTTTCAGAAAATTAGAATGCTCTCCCCTAGAGCCCTCTTCCTTCATCCACTACTCCCTACCCACAGTGGGGACAGAAAGTCTATTACAAGGCACCTCCCATTCTTTCTCCAGCTGAGTGGCCTCCTCCATGTGTGTCTCAACTGGAGATGACAGTGCCTGGTGGGAACAGTGGCCAGTTCTCTTTTCACTGCAAGAACAGGTTTGCCCAACACCAAACATCAGAAGGGCAATAAAAGGGCAGGGGATAGGTACTCCTTTACATTATGCTGTGAAGCTTCAATCCATCCTTTATTGGCTGGTTAAGGCAGTTTTGTAAACACATATAGTTCACTCTTTGGGTATAATATCTGCGTCTTAAGCTAGCTGCAGGGCTGGTTTGTGTCTTGTGTTCCTAAAATTTCAGGCTTCAGCTGGTCACCTGTAGGGCTCAAGAAAGGTTGTTGTTTTTTCCCCCACCCCAATGTATTCACGATTTGAGGTGCTTTTTGTTTGTTTTTTGTTTAGTTTTTGGTCTTCATTCTCTGAAGCATCAAAGATGGCCATTGCTGGAGGTGGGGTGAGCAGGTTCATTTACCTTTTTGAAAACAAAAGGCATTTCATTCTAGAAGCTTTGGGCAGATGGGATAAATGAGATGTTGGATTTGCTGAAATTGTTGTCAGATAAGCACAGAAATTTTGTCTGGGATTCACCCAGCAGAGCATTCCCTGTGCCTCACTATCCAAGGTCAAGTGTACAAGTGCCTATGGACTAGTAATACAACATGCATGGAAGATCCTGTTACTCAAATATCAGAAGTCTTAATTACAGTGTAATGAACTGGCAAGGAGACTGCCCAAAGTAGCCATCTTGTTCATATCTATAAGAGACTGATTAGATGTGGTTTCCCTATCTAATAAAACTGAAGTACATTTGCTAATTTTTACCAAGAGGCTGACCAAACTCCAGGGTAATTTGAGACCGTGATTCACTCTCTACATCTATAGTCACCAGTGTTATTACATGCTGTGTGGTGTTATCCACAATGAAGACTTGCTGGTGATAGAGAATGCAGCTGTGCAAGGAGAATTCCCACAGAAGATACTTTGCCTGATCCAGCAGCTACACAAATCTTTATCTAGTTAAACTAGTGTTGTACTCTAATAAATACAGTCAAACATGAGCATAATAGTACCACAATAAATCTAAGTTAATTCTCCAGTAAGTATTCCATCATATTTGTAACACTCCAGGCAATACAGTGTTATGCTTATATCCATTGTACGAAACTTGGATTCTATAACAGCTGTTGTCACCAGTTTCAGTAAATTTAAATTTGGTCTAGTGATTTTTTTTTTTTTTTTAAGACTCTTGTCATGCTCATATGTCTTCCCTCCCCCACTGTCTCTTCAAGATGTACTTAAAGAATATTACTTTGGTGTTACTTTTTATTTTGTTCACTTACTGTTTAATCTGCAAAAATAAAAATTTCTCACTGGATTACCTCTTCTGTTTACCAGTTCAAATTACATGCCTTTCTCCTGTAGTTTCTTAGCAGGTGAAAAGAATGTCAAAGAGCATTTGCTTGTTCCATTTTTTTAGAGTTGAACTTGTATAAAAAGGAGGAATTTTCCAAATGGGGAGGTTCCATCCTTTAAAAGTGAATTTGTCTTTTTTGTAGAATACATAGATCCTGTCATTCTAGCAGAGGAATGGGATTTGGGAAATCTGAGTTCAGTTCCTGTATCTACCCCAGAGTCCATGTGACCTTGAGCTAGTTACTTAATCTCTATGTCCTCCTCTATAAAATGGGAATAATAGTTCCTTTCTCCTACTCTCTCTTGTTTGTTTAGATTGTAAACTTTTCAGGACAGGGACTGCCTCTTACTTACGTCTACATACATGACCGAGCAGAATCTTGGTTGGATTACTGTAATAAAAATAATATAGTACTATAACCCGGGAAGAAGATATGGTGTGTGCAAAGACTGGAGGCTATGGTAAATAAGATCAAACTAAATATCCTGTAGTTTGGTTTTGGAAATTGAATAAACATTTCTTCTAAACATAAACATCTTTTCAAGTAAAGGGGGGGTAAATGGCCCTGCTACCCTGTGTATTCATCTCTAGTCATCAGAGCTAAATGGATGTCTGGCCCTACATTTTAGCCAAAGGGGAAAGGATACTAGTCATGCTATAAATTTTGTTACCCAGGGGTGCGGGAAACCCCATTCCATTAACTTATCAGTGCTTAATGATAACATGTATTCTAGTTCAAGGACTGTTCTGTTTCTAGCTGCAGGGTTGCATAAATCAGTGGTTCTCAAACTTTTGCATTAGTGACCCCTTTCACACAGCAAGCCTCTGAGTGTGTTCCCCCCCCCCCATAAATTAAAAACACTTTTTTTTAATATTTAACTCTATTATAAATGCTGGTAGATAAGCAGCATGACCCCCCCCATGTAATAACCTTGCGACCCCCTGGGGGTCACAACCTCCAGTTTGAGAATCCCTGGCATAAATCTATAGTTCTTGCCTTCCAGAAGTTGCAACCCTGAATTTCTTCTTTCCGGTTGAAGATACCAGCTTATTATCTAGCGGTGGTGGTGTGTGTGTGTGTGTGTGTGTGTGTGTGTGTGTGTGGAGTGTTTTTTTTTATGGAGCTGATCAGCAGTTACGTGGTTTCTAGCAAGACATGATGTTCTGCAAATAATGAAGATTCAGCAGCTGTCTTTGGTCTAGTGGTAGTAAACCTGAGCATGTCACTGTTGAAGAAAGTGATAGTACCTGCATTAGAAAGCAATGATTTATGAAGAGTAGGACTCTAAGTCTTCATGTTCAAGTTTTAAATCTTATGAACTATGTACCATGTTATAAGTTCCCAAGTGAGGCATAACTTCCTTTCAGTTTGCTAGCCTATTACCCCCCTGTGGAGGAGTTAGCAGGTGGGCATCGGGCTGCAGCAGTGTCTAGACAGATAACTTGCACTAGGGCAGCAAAATGATTGTTGGACTCAGTAAATTTGTATAATTTTAGTGTAAAACAGTTACTCATAACTTTTATCAATAATTTTAATGTATTTTTGCATACTAACAGTATTGCAATCTGAAGTCATTTAGATATTTGACAGCATTCTTGAGATGCTTTTTCATTATACCGGGATAGGATAGGGCTGAGTTACTAACCTGTGTCTGAGGAGCGGGATTACTGGCATTAACCCAAAATTTGAGCTCCTCATATAAACCTGACAGGCAATTGTTTTATTAAAGCTGACATGTTGAATGGGACTCTCTAAAGATATTCTTTACCTGTCTCATTGTGTTAAAGTGGGGAAAGGAAAAGGGGGCCGAAGAGAGACGGGACTGAGTGAGGGTGAGAGATGGCAGGTGGAACAGAATATCTGTACTGGTTTCATGTATTGAACCGCCCAGCTTAGCTGATATAGACCGCATAACAAGAAAGAGTTGCTAAGAACAAATCTCTATTGTTCCCTGTCATCTTTAAATGAGTGTCAAAGTAGGCAGGGGGGCTTTGACCGTTAACCGCACAATTTAGCTTGCCTGTTGTGTCCGGTAGGCCCCACCTCCTTGGAGTTTCTCAGATTAGAAAAGAAGGCCTCAGTCCCTTATAAATGGGCCAACTCTTCTCCTTTGTGTGCAGACTGCCCAGTGTGAAATCTGCAGTGACGTTAAATGTTTTCTAATGAATAATTACTGAAAGGAAATGTAAGAATATATGTGTAATGGATTGTAGGGCATTAAAATGTTTTATTTTGCGCACAAAAATGTTGTCCTTCACAAGCACCACGATTGTTTCAAAAAGCCTTTTGTGTGGGTTTGATTCTCAATGGATTATCTGTGAGCTCTTACATTTCGAATAGAAATCAAAAGGGTCCTTTGGCAAACTAATGTTTTTCAAAATGGCAGCCATGAAGCCCATTTAGTATTTAAAGTTTGGGTTTTAAAGAAATGTTTGAACTCTGGAGATTTTCTCACTTTTTTTCTTTCTTTTGATTTTTGAAAGTGAAGTAGTTCACCTCGACCTCCCTTCTATTCAGAAGGACAGACAGTCACCCTTTAACAAGTCTATAGTAGACTATTCCCTAGATACAGACAAGAGGCCTCAAGAATTGTTGGCATTTCTCTGGGCTGTTGATTAACCTGAAAACCTTCTTATTCTGTATTCTTTTGAAAAGAAATTAGGTTACAATGTGTACATGTTTTCCACAATATAATTGTATTTATGAATTCTGTTCCTTGAAAACTGTGTACTGTAGTTCAGATATTCTAGTCGCTTGTTCCAGGGCTAAGATGTAAGCTTCTTGCAGTGTTGTTGAACTACTCAGCAGTTGTAGAAGAAAACTGAAATGTAGTTTAAATGTGAAAAATGTTATGGGGATATCTTGTATGGGCCACAGACTCATTGAAGTTGAAAATGCACAATTGTTGCTTGTATTTGTAAAGAATGCATTGTTCATGTTACAATCAGAAGTTCATTAGGACAGCTACATAAAGTATTAAGAATTATTTCCCTTTCCCCCGGATTTTCAGTGTAGTCTTATCTTCTAGCGAAGATTCTAACTTGTCTCAAACAGGCATGAGAGTTAAGGTTTTGATTTGGTGGGTAAATTTTAGAAGTCTTTAACATTACTGATAGTGCCAAGGGTATATAAGGATTTCTAAATAATCCTTGGAAGAATTTTGTCATAGAAACTATCTTTAGAAGGAGGGTAGAAGGCCTTCAGTGCTTATTGTGGGGAGAGAGATCGCTAAGATTTCGGGACTCTTTGTTGCAGTTTTTATATTGACCCATAGAGCGCTGCCAATATTTAACAAGGGGCTTCCAAGTTCTGTCTCCTTCTTAGTCTCTCTGATAAATCTTGTGAACCAGGGATGCATGTGTTGGCAGAGGAAGGGTGAGAGTGTGAGTAATATTATAGCACATTTATTCACTGTGTGTCACTTGCAATATAGTGAAGACCTTATTTAAGAGCTTAGGGGTTAATCTTTAAGGAGGAACATTTTTATAATTCTGCCATTTGGTGCAGTGTGGTCCCCTCCACCTGTTTTAAAAAGAAAAGTAGCCTGAAGATATGTGTTTGAGCCACAAGGCTGTGCCCAGAGTATCCCGAGGGGGCGTGTCTCTACCAGAGGAGGAAACCACCCTACACTTGCCATCAGTTCAGCTTTCGAGTTTTAACCTGGGGCTCCAAGAGCTCCCTTCAAGCACATGACAATGGATATGCTCATGGAAGAGGATAGATTTTTACAGCCCTGGGGAGAGGGAAGGGGACGGGGCCCCATCTATCACCAGAACAGGGACTACACAGGCAGTCGCACTGTGAGCTTCTCTTGACTAACCCTCCAGTGTGCCTCAGCCCTGACCTTGAGGCAACTGCTAGGTGGGGTGAAGGGGAGAGTACACTTGCCAAAGCCTACTCAGTCCTTAGTGAGTCTGCAGGCCCTACAGCCAGGGAGACTGGCTAGTGTGCTCGCAAGACTTTTTTTCTTCCTGTCCCCTTTAATAATTATTAATTATTAATTATAATGAATAAAAGTGTTCCACTCTCTGGTTAAGCTCGGTCACTGCTTCCCTAGTCAGCCTCTTTCCTGAGGCTTAAGTGAAGGAGGCAGGTATATAATCTGGGAAACTCTCCTGGTGCATCTCTAACATAGGAGCGATCCATGCAACTGAGGCTCTGAGGTTGTTCTCATTAAAGCCAATGGGAAAATACCCACTGAGCTCAATGGGAACAGGAGCGCTATCTATGGCAACACCACCTGTTGCAATGAAGATGCATACTTCTCATGTCCAAGACTAAGCAGACTTCGTGTCAGGAAGCAGCACCGCTAATGAGAGGAGCTGTGAGATCATCTGCCCTGAGCATAACCAAGGGGCTTGACCTTATTTTAACTTGTGATTTCAACCAGACGCCCCAGAAGGCTAACTGTACTAAATCCCTGTACCACTAGCCTTTCTATTTGTTTACATCTCAAGGGTAGACTGGTGAAAGAGCTGGAAAGGGGTCTGAAATGTTTGGTATCATGACCAGTTTCTCAGGATGGCAGCCAGTCATGGAGATCTGCAAAACCATCAGTAATTGGGCTCTGCCAAATTTGTGTGTCAAACCTGAAATAGGACATTCTAGCTCCGTGTAAAGCTTGTTACTCGGATATTAACACATCTTATTGACCTAGGGAATCCCACTATTTCTATAAGATCAGGAGACCTGGCTTCTATCCATCATGAAGACGTGTTTCAGCCAGTGAGTGAATTTTATTTTAAGCTGGCAAAAGTAGAAGAGGGCCTCTTGCTGAGACAAAAAGCTAGTTTGTAGCCACCAAAAATCTTAGAGAGTGGAGAAGGTAGAAAAATTCAGGGCATGTGTGCTTAGTGTGTTGCTTGGGACTACTTATTTAATCCTGCCCCGCAATATCCACTCCCACATTGTTTCTTGCTGCTTTATCCCACTGTCACTCGCAAAAACCTTAGATCCCACAAATCCCACAGGAGACCGATTCCTCCATGCTACTAGAACAAACATGGTCAGTTGATACATTTTATATAAAAGAATTCAGACACAATTTTTACCACTAAAAGAATAAAACAAATCTTGCTTAAACCATGTAAAAAAAAATACTTGAACTCTGCTTACAATAGACATCAAATCTTTCTATTCCTTGCTTAAATTTAAGTATTAAAACCTTTTATTTAAAAAAAAAAACAAAAAAAACTTGCTTTACCTTTTTAAAATTCTATTTATGACAAACTGATGAGAGGTTTACTGTTTTCCCACAAATTACCTCAGTGTTTTTTGCCTACCCAATCCCACCTGCAGCAAAGTACATTTTATCCACTCCTGTTATTATGGTGGCAGTCCTATTGTGAAGGTGCTCTTCTTCCTCTTTGCCAGGGACTACTGAGAATATTTTCCCCACCTCTAGCACCTACAATTGACATTTCGCTTTTACTCAGAAGGTATTGTGATAGCTAGTTCCCAAGGGACATAATTAACAGCAGCAGCACAGGTGGCATTGTGACATGCTTTACTAAATCTGGTCTGGTTGGCAAGCCAGAAATTTGTACAGCCTGTCAACTGCACTGCAGTGACTTTAGCCTACTTTATCTTGGTAAATTTGGTAGGGGCGGCTACAGCAGATAAAACTTCATCAAGGAATGGCAGGAAGTGTGAGCTGTACTGCATAAATCAAACTCCCTAAAATCAAGTCTCATAGGATTGATCTGTAATTTAAGGAAATCTGGCTGCTATCCATGTAGACTGTGGTGTTGTAGTGAAATCAGCTAGGTGATCAGTATTACAAATTAACTGAACAGTCAGTCAAGTAGTAGCGGTGTTGGTCCCAAGATATTAGAGACAAGGTGGGTGCGGTAATATCTTTTATTGGACCAACTTCTGCTAGTGAAAAAGCAAGCTACACAAAGCTCTTCTTCAGGTCTGGGAAAGATACTCAGTGCCACAGCTAAATAGGAGGTGGAACAAATTGTTTAGCATAAGTAGTTAACACATTCTAAGAGACCATCAAGGTGAAGTGGCCTGTTAGCAACCTCAGCCTCAAACTGAAGTAGGTAAAGCAAGACGGAGGTGAGTTAGGAGCATTGTGTAGTGGGAACTAGCATGTTGTTTGGTGCTGCTATTCCTGCCTCAAGCATGTGCTCTCAGGCCCTCACTTTCATGGGCACTAAAATTATTTGTGAATCTGTAGAACAATCTTGTGTGATGGCTCAACAATGTTAATTCCTGCATATATTAAAAATAAAGCTTAATACTGGTCTGAATACAGACCTGAAGTGAGTAACCAGCTGATCTTATAGTAACCCTTGTTCTTCTTCAACCATACCATCCTTGACAGGTTTCAGAGTAGCAGCCGTGTTAGTCTGTATCCGCAAAAAGAACAGGAGTACTTGTGGCACCTTAGAGACTAACAAATTTATTAGAGCATAAGCTTTCGTGGACTACAGCCCACTTCTTCGGATGCATATAGAATGCCATTTTGCATACCATCCTTGTTGTTACTCTCACTCCGTCATATATAGCACCTAGGCCCCAATGCCGTAAGGCATCCTGTTAAAGTTAGTGATATTTGGTGTGGGGTTTTCTTGTAGCCCACTGTTTAGGGCAGAGAACTCTTCACATCAGTTCTGAATGATGTCCAGCACACTGTCCAGTGCTTTCGAAATAACCGATCTAACACTGTGTTCCCCTAAAACAGACGTGACCGTCCCTCTCTACACTGTACTGCCACAGAGAAGAAACAGCCATAAAAAGCACAGCACTTCGCTTTAGAGCCGGTTGGGAAATTAAAAATACACAAACTTTTAACACAGTGGCAATATTTTAGCAAAACTTCTTGTGGATTTTTTCCGTTTGTTTGTACCAAAATCAAACTCTTCTTCTTGGAGGTGGATGAAGAATCTAAGCCTCTCCAGAGTTTGGTTCTTTTTCGAACTCTTTGCTTCTCATAATCTTCAAATGTTGAAAAATAAATCCCAGTGGGGGATAAAACAAATGGCTTTGTGGCTAAACTAGCCAGTTAAATGAGTAAGAATAGATTCCCCGAGAGAGCTCACATTTCAGTAAATCAGAAGAATCCTTGATTCTCATAGGTAAGCAGTGAGGAGAGATTTCAGAATGGCAGGTTAGTGAGTATCCCTCATTTACTAGGTGAAGATGGGACTTCAACTGAATAATTAGCATTGGATTTGGAAAAATCCCACCTTAACTAACATGATCATTAAGAAATGAGTTTGCCATCATTTGAGCCAAACACAGTGGTGAGTCAATGCTGCATGAATCTCAGCACAGTCTAGCCCAGACATGAGTGCAGGATCTATGCCCAAAGGGGAACAGAGTGTCAATTGCCAATATGCTAACTGGTAAACAAAATAAATTAAGGAAACCTGATCAGCTAGGCAGCTACTGTGATTTCAAGATTAGTCATGTGTTGGTGTTCCTGGGCTTGGAGTGAAGCCTGGCTCTTTGCATTCCATACTGAGCGGATGTTCTAGAATACTATCAAAATTCCTCTTGGAAGTGCACACAGACTGTTTGTCATTTTAAACATTATCTCATTAAATGATAAACTCTCTTAACCTGGTTACAGTACAGTAGCTGCTTGACAAAAGTAGCATGAAAAATTAATGTCACCAGCAGTTCAGGGGCAAAAAATAAGGGGAAATGGCTTATATTGTGATATGGTTTGGGTTCTGAACTTCCTTAGGTCAGCCATGGGTTAAGGCCTTCAGTATCTGTTTTCAGTTCTGTTTGGTTTGGCAGAGTGGTGTCAGTAGCAGACTTGTAAGACACTTCTTTAGTTAGCTAAACACATGCAATGTTTATCAAGCAGCAAAACACCTAAAATATGATTTGCATCTTAAACCCCCCTTTAAGAATCACTTTACCCTGGGAGAAATGTTAGACAAGAGATCATTCTATTTAAGCCTTTCCATTTTTGCTACTTAGGATAAGGAAAGTCTTATGCAGGTAACAAGAAGAGGTCAGTGAAAGGGAAGCTAGGGGTAGGTGTTGGTGCACCTACAATAAACAGTAAGATGAAAGAACAGGCTGTACTTTGCTGAGAGGAGGATCCAAAAAAGAATGATCGCAATGTAATACATCTAGTCACCTGTATGAGACTTTAAAGACGGTGCTCAGATACCAGTGACACATGGGATACATGCCGAGCCCCAGACAGATCTCTAGAACCCCAGAACTGAACAGCTCAAATGAGTTGAAGATAATCCAAAATTAGTGACAGCTGAATTAGGATATTCAGGAATAGTTCAATGGAAAATATTGTGGTTTGTTACTTATTGGGAGATACCAGTGCAGCCTATCCCAGCACAGCCATAGCTGAATGTGTGTAGGGAGAAGAGTAGTGCAATGCCATTTTCTTCCAGTTAAGGTCAGTATTAAAGTGTGTATTGAGAAGGTGCTGAATGCTTCTGATTGGAGAAATCCAGGACTAGGCTTCTTTAACTTCCACACCGTAGCCTGCTCACTGGTTTCCATTTACCTTCTCACCCTGGCAGAGAAACTGCTCTGATCAATTAGAATTTTTCCCAAAAGAGAGACTTTTTCTAACCCATGGCTAGTGGGACTGGGCCATTCCTCCGCGTTCAGTGTTGCACAGATGGGCTTGCAAAGTCTTTTTCTCAGCTGGAAATACAACCTGAAGAGTTTGGGTTTAAGCTTTGTGGCTAGATGCAAACCCTAAACTTCAGGTTCACTCACCCCCTTCCCCATCAAAATCCTTTTTTCATGAGATGCTACAGTCTGAATGAATGTGTTTTTGATTTGATGCATTCATTTCCTCTCATTGTCATCGCCCTGGAACAAGTAACTTCTGATCAGTGCATGACCTGTGCTGCTAACAGCAACTCTGTTAACTCTGATTAAACTCTTGCATAATTTGGTCACGTCTTACAAAAGTTGTTCTCCTTCCTGGCTGTATTTGTGTATTCCTGTTGGTGGAACCATGTTCCAATCAAAATTGCAGCAAGATTTTAAGAAAGTCCAGATGATTAAAATTAGAAAGCATTCCTTTGTTGATTGGTGAAGAAAGTAGCCAGGGGGGAAAAACAAGACCTACCAGGTAAAACTTTATCCTATATGTTCTGTGGCATGAATATAGAATGTGTATTTAAGAATGTAAATATTAATCACCTCTTTAGAGGCCAACTCATACAGATAAACAGTGTAGGGTGGTATTGCCAAAAAGACTGTATTGCCATGGCAGGTAAATAGTATAATGGCTAACGAGGGTCAGGCTGGAGACTCTTGCCTACATGCTCGGGGTTTTACTGATCGCCATATTTGGGGTTGGGAAGGAATTTTCCTCCGGGGTAGATTGGCAGAGGCCCTGGAGGTTTTTCGCCTTCCTCCGCAGCATGGGGCAGGGATCACTAGCAGGAGGGTTCTCTGCCAGTTGGGGACTTCAACAGCAGAGTCAAGGGAAAGGGTAGGGACGGCTTTGTGGCCTGCAACATGCAGGGGTCAGACCAGATGATCATAATGGTCCCTTCTGACCTTAAAGTCTATGAGTCTATGAGTTTGTTTCATAGTGGAAAGATGTCACTTATTATTAGTCTGTTGTGACAAATTGGGGATTTCCCCTTATGTTGGATGTGAGCCTATGAGTTTTACTGTTTTGCATGAATACTGTGTTCTGCCAGTTTCTCTGTGTGCTGCATCAGTGTCTAGGCGGTGGGACTAAGGGGGTGTGACTTTAGCTGAGACCTTCAGAGGCAGGTGAGGCTGCTCCAGCGGCCTGCACGTAGGCTATGGCCGGTGCCCTTCATAACCTGAGACCCAGCAGGGGGATGCAAGCAGGTGATGACCAGGTGACACTTTGCCTGGGAGGCAAGACAAAGACTCGGAGGAGGAGCAACGGGGAATGTCTGAGGTTGGGTTGCTTGAAGCTGGGCAGTCTGACTGGGCATCTGGCCCAGGATTTCCCCAAGATGGACTTGGCTGAAAGTCGCTGATTTCTGTGCTCACCAGTTCTGTTCTATGCTGTGTTCCTGTCGACTAATAAACCTTCCGTTTTATGCTGGTTGAGAGTCACTGCTGACTGCGGAGTTGGGGTCCAGGGCCCTCTGGCTTCCCCAGGAGCCCAGCACGGGCAGACTTGCTGTGGGAAGCACATGGTGTGGAAAGGGATGCTGAATACTCCGAGATCAGATCTAGGAAGGTCGAATCTGTGTAAGCTTCTTGCTCTGGTGACAGTCTGCTCACAGAGAGGAAGCATGCTACCCCAGAGTCCTGACTGGCTTCATACGGAGGAGTTCCAGAGCATTGGCCCGCTGACTCCGTGACAACTGTATTCCCAGATAATGTTGAATAGCATTTGAAAGGAAGGGGAACATCAAGAGGACAGTTCTTGTGACTAGATCATAAACACATATTTGTCTTTTTTTTTTTTTTTATTATTATTTCTGGCATACTGAAGCTTGTGGTTCATATCTTTCCTGACAAGAACATTCCTGCAGAACAAGCTTTTACTGAATTTGGATGTTACTGTGACATCTATAACCAAGTGATACAAAACTGGGTATGAATGCTCTCCTGTGTTTTGTAGATGTTCCAAACAGACTTAATCAAGTTGCTGCTTTGTTCCAGTCAGAATGATCATTCTTAATATAGTATTGAAGGAGATCAGAATGTACTAATTTTTGTGAATTCGTAACCCCTTGTCGACTTGCTAGTGGTCAATATGTTCACTGGACACATCATTTAAAATTGAAGGGTAAGAAACCTAATGCAATCTGTAAATCAGAACAGAATATCTGTATCCCAGTCATGGGAAATACCTTTTATTCTAAAAGTATTTTCCAAGGTAATAAGTCAAAAATGAATAGTGCAGGGAAATGGAGAGGCCTTTTGCTCAGCAGTAGCCCTGGCACGGTCTCCGTCTGTTTTGAGAGGAGAACGCTAGCCAAGACAGCATTGTTATCTCCATATCATTCCAAAAGTGCAGTGTCTCCAGCAAGACCACTCCGTTGTATCTAATAATCTTTGCATCGTTACGTCCAGAACGTTTCCTTGGTGTGTGGAGACATCTGCTGTCCAGATTTAAAAAGGTTGTTGTTCCCCCATCTGCTTGTACGAGGCTTAAAAAATGTCATCTGACTCAATGCAGCAGATGCAAGTTAATTTTTATTTCCTTGGAAAAACTAAGGTCAGATGCAGCACCCATTTTTAGGAAGATCCTTTTTTTATATATTTTTTTAAAGTAGTCCCAGCTGTTGTAGCGTGAGCAGCTCGCCTGATCTCCTTGTATCTAAACGAAACCACCTCAACTGGAAACAGTTCAGCTGACTCAAGCACAGTGATAGTGGCTTGTTTTAAATTAATCTTTAGTGGCTCATCTGGGTTTAGGAACCAGGTTTGTCTAGCTTCTAGGCAATTGTGTTAAGTTCTAGAGAACCCTATGTGGAAAACGGAGCTCTTTTCCCCTTTCTATCTGATCTTTGTTTTCCAGAAAAATGAATCTGTTATTGACGCTCAGATCTTCATTCTAACTGTCAAATCTTGAGTAGGCTCTGAGTTCACAGTAATGCGAAGCTAATTGTCACTGTGCTGATAAGCCCACGTCAGGATTGAATTTCTCACTGGTTAGAAAAATGCAGTGTTTTTAAACTCCAGTTTGAGGATCTTCCCACTAGTCGATGTTGATGACTGTTCCAACTGAGCTCTCGTTCTGTAGGGCAGCTTGCCTTACTGCAGCCTATTCGGGTACAAACAACCTAGGAGAAGATTTCATACCTGGGGACTGTCTGTCAATCAGATAGAAATATGCATCCTTTACCTTTTACATGATTGTCATCATTCGTCTCTTGCTAATTACCAAAGCTGGGTTTGTGCTGAAATGAAGGCTGCTTCCGTCTGCTTCACTGT
This sequence comes from Trachemys scripta elegans, assembly GCF_013100865.1. Classification (NCBI taxonomy): domain Eukaryota; kingdom Metazoa; phylum Chordata; order Testudines; family Emydidae; genus Trachemys; species Trachemys scripta. Next base: position 3,844,653 of record NC_048312.1, on the reverse strand, counting down.
AGGATCGGTTAGCAAATTTTAATGCTGAATTGGCAGCATTGCTGCCATCTGTATCTATCTTGGGTACTTACGGCTCCCATTACACTATCCTACCTGAGCACCTCACAGTCTTTATTGAAATTCTCTTCACCATAATGCTGAGACAGGACACTGCTGTTAGCTCCGTTGTGCAGATGGAGAACTGCGGCACACATAGTGGGAGATTTGCCCAAGGTCACATTGGGAGACTTGAACTCGGATCTCTTGCATCCCAGGCTAATGCCTTAGCCACTGGACTGTGGCTACAGAGTGGGATGTCAAAACACAGGGTTCTGACCCCACTACAGCACCAAGCAGGCTATTAGGTTGGGAAGGAAGGAAGTCTTTATTAAGTCATTAATTGCTGAAATAACAAAAGGGTCCAGAGCTTCAATAGAGGTGGATTTTTTTGTTGTTGTTCCAGTGTGAAAGCTCCCCCTTCAGAAAAAGGAAAGGATCACACATGTATAACTGAGCTACTTTCTTTGCATTTTAGAAAGAAGAGGTGGGTGATAACCACAGCCAGCTGAACATGGAAGGGGCTCTGATCGCCCGGGACAGAGTTGGGGTACAGGACTTCGTTCTTTTGGATTCCCACACCAGTGAGGCTGCTTTCTTGGACAACCTTCGCAAGCGATACAGAGAGAACCTCATCTACGTAAATCTGCATGCTTTTATAACTTCATCTTTCATGGCAATGCTGGTACTTGTGTCTAGAAGATAGTGTGAACTAAAATGTAATTGTGGGAAGGTGACATGCCTCAGACTACAACCTGCTTACAAGTCAGATCTAAGAATAAGGCCAAACGGGGCATCTCTGTGGAACCATTGTATTGGGATGATCAGAGTTCCAGGTGGACTTAATGTCTTTTGTCACTGCAGTGTTGACTTGTTGGAACAGAGTGATTTATCTCCCCAAGAATATGGCTTTCTAATGCTTGTGGTCTGCTATACAGGGAGGGGTTGAAAGATGTTTGCAGTATTTGGCAGGCTGACTGCCCCGTTTGCCCTTTAGATTAAAAAAACCCGGAACCTGTAACTTCTGTGGATGGTATGGTTTATGTTCAGGGTGTCCGAGTGGTGTGTAATAAATAACAAAGGAACATGAAATGCCAAGCCAGCACAAAGAATGCTCTGAACTGCAGGATGAAAATTTGCTAGGTCTTAATGGCCTTGTTTTTTCAACGGTGCTGAGCACCCACAATGCAATGTTTTTGCTGTGCAGAACTTAAATGGTAGAGAGTCTTACCAAACCTCTCTTCTGTTAGATGAAGCTCAATATTTTGATGAGGCAAGTGGGGGAAAAGATGAAAGGACTTGATGGAATGTGGAGTGTAGGTTGTTACTAGGTTCTAAAGTGTTGTGTAACTTTGGCTCACTGAAATATTCTAAAATTAAGGCAATTAGACTTACACCTTGAAACCTGAGATTTGTTCATCTGCAGGGCTCAGGAAGGAATTCTTTCTTTCCATATACAGTCTTAGGAAAGAATTGGACCAACTTTGGTTGGGGAAAGGTACAAGCTTTTGAGCTACAGAGAGCTCTTCTTCGGGTCTGGGGAAGGAAGCTGAGTAGAAAGAAGAGCTCTGTGTAGCCTGCAAGCTTGTCCCTTCCACCAACAGAAGTTGGTCCAGCAAAAGATATTACCTCCCCCACCTTGACTCTTTCATATCCTGGGACCAACACAGCTACTACACTGCAGACATGCACAGTTTTAAGTAACCACCAGATGGCTTATGAATTTAGCTTTCCTATGAAGCATCAGCATCACATCTGGAGAATAACAGACTTTCAGTGATTTAACAAAACAGTGTTAGTTATGGGCAAATATGTTCCTATGTTAACTGGGATATAAATATGAACCAAATCCCAGAAGCATCAAGGAACAGTGGTATCAAAAGTCTCCATTATTAAGACAATTAAAGGACTAAACCAATGTAATTACTTTACCAGCCAACCTTTAAATAAGGGTTTAAGTGTATGGGGTGTTAGAAATGGAACACAGAAATACTGAAGTCTTTGAAATCTTTGTTACAGAAAAGTTCCACATTTTCTATTTTGTCAGTTTTCACATGGTATGCTTGAGGTTGCCCTTCAGGAGAAGTCATTCCGTTTGTCTACACTCTGTTCTTCCCTGTAGACATATATTGGTACCCTTCTAGTATCTGTGAATCCCTACAAAGAGTTGGATTTCTACTCAGTTAAACAGATGGAGATTTATCAAGGGGTCAACTTTTTTGAACTGCCACCACATATGTAAGTAGCACTAAATTCCCCTGCTTTCAGTTCACATAAACACTTTTTGACTTTCATAAGGTCAGGTCTAGCACTGTTTCTGTTGTGGTTTTTAATATTACAAACACTTTCAAACGTAATTGGTGGGAGAGGGGGAACTTTTCATAATAGCAATCTTAGCAAGTAACTTGATACACTTGTGGGGTTATTTATCAAATAACTTCAATTAGACAATATCATAGGACTAGAAGGGACCTTGAGAGGTCATCTAGTCCAGTCCCCTGCCTCATGGCAGGACTAAGTATTATCTAGTCTAGTATATGTCTCTGCAGAGTTGGCATTTGGATGTCAGAACTTGGAAGGAGGGTAATTTCAACTTAATATTGACACAACTTTGAAAATTCAAATGTTTTGTGAATGTTAATCACTCTTCACAACTTCCCTGTGAGGGCATGTAAGTATTTATCTCCATTTTAAAGAGGGCTAAATTGAGGGGCCAATTTGTCAAAAGCTACAGGCAGGGGCAGCTCCAGGCACCAGTGCACCAAGCGTGTCCCTGGGGTGGCAAGCTGTGGGGGGCAGCCTGCCGGTCGCTGTGGGGGTGGCAGTCGGGGAGCCTTTGGCGGCATGCCTGCGGGAGGTCCGCTGGTCCCGTCACCAAATTGCCGCCGAAGCCGTGGGACCAGCGGACCTCCTGCAGGCGTGCCACTGAATCTGCGTTACCAGCTGGACCTCCCACAGGCGTGCCGCTGAAAGTCCCCTGACTGCCGTGCTTGGGGTGACAAAATACATAGAGCCACCCCTGGCCACAGGGAAGAATGTGTGTCAGACAGGGCTAGAATTAAGGAATTTTTCTAGCGAGTCAGAGCTCAGCGCATGCCTTCCTCATGATGCCTTACCTGATGATGGGATGTCAGACCATCAGGGCTCAGCTAGGATGTGCCCTTGCATAATTCCAGGACTGAGTATATCCTTCCGTCAGTTTCTGAAACATTCCCTTTCACAGTCTCTGCCCTTCCTCCTGGCTCCGTGGGCTCCACCTATTCTCAGTGCTCCTAATTCTGCCTCCAGCCAGTTCTGGGAGCAGGAAGTGGGTTGAGGTCCAATTTCAAAGCTGGATGTTGATTTTTGGATTTTCTTCCCAAATGGGGGGGAGGGGAAGTGGGAAAGTGGTTGCACTAATTGTTACCTTTTAAAATATCTTCATGGGCAGAAGTTGGGGCTCACCAGCACGCTGCTTTTTAAAACAAATAAATGAAAATTTGAGGTTGGTCAGTCTCTGCCTTTGGGTCCCGGACCTGCAGTGTGCTAACCTGTGCCCATAGCAGCGTGCACAGTCCAAATGGGTTCTGTTGCTAAAGCTCTTTCCCTCCATGTGCCTACCTCTCAATTTGAATTCATGTTTCCATTCTAAAGTTGTGAATCGGCAAATTTTCTGCTGGGAACATTGCTTGCCTGTCCAGTTCAAGGTCTGTAAATTTTAGCTGTCTCCAGTGTTAAGGAGCCTATGGAACATTTACTCCTGTCAGAGCTTTCTGCCAGCATTTTGTATGGCTGTTTCATATTGAGTAATTCTTAAAGCTGATTATTTTGTGTGTGTGTGTGTGACTCTCTTATTCAGATATGCCATAGCTGACAATGCCTACCGGGTAATGTGTGCTGAATACAATAACCACTTCATCCTCATCTCTGGGGAGAGTGGCGCTGGGAAAACAGAAGCCTCCAAGAAGATATTGCAGTACTTTGCAGTGACCTGCCCAACTACGGAACAGCTGCAAATAGTCCGTGATCGCTTGCTGCTCTCCAATCCAGTTCTGGAGGTAAAACAAAAAAATAATAAAAAAAACCCTAACGGTGTACCATGCAGAGGAGATTGGCTGCAAGATTTCTCTGTATATCGAACTGAAATGTTTTGGATGTATGGAAGGGGAGGCGATCTAATCAGGAGAAGGGCCTCCCGTTTGCAGGGATACTTGATCTCTGGTTGCATTATAATGAAAGTAATTTCAGCCCCTTTGCAAGCACGTCCTTTCTGACTTGGAAAATGTGAAGGAATTGATGTAGGCCAATTTGTTGTCCAGGGATTTAAATTTTGTTCCACTTGTAGTTTTCAGCTTACAGTATTTCTTCATCTATAATCAAAACACCTGGTCTCCTGCTCGATATAAATGCTGTGCGAAGAGGGGATTTTTGTCAGTAGTGCTCCCTAAGGAAAGGAGAAAATATTTTGAGACCATTTAATAAATGCTGAACCATATCAAGGAATGAACAAGCCTCTCAGAGCATCTGTCACCTGTCCCTCTAGTTGCCTAATGTGCAGGAAGGTAACTGTGGATACTACTATTCAGGGCAGGTTTTCAGAGCTCTCCCGAAAATGAGCTGAGCGGAGAGCTGGGCATAGATTCCTGTGGTGGGAGCACACATTCGGTGAACTTTAGCTGACACACGCTCATATTATCAGAAATTTTAGGAAAGCTTGTCTAAGTCTTCATGACTAAACAGTGACAGTAAGTAAATGTGAGCCATTGATACTTAACCCTACATGAAGAACCAACTGAAGAGAATCTGAGAACTGAACGTTTGTTGAGTGTAACTAATGGTGTGTCTGGGCAGATGGATTCTACTCTTATGGAATGCTCTGTGTCAGCAGGGGGTGGGGAAAGAGGGAAGCAAATATGTCCGGTCTCCGGTAAATACAAACCTAATTTTTCAGAGTTTCGTGGGATTTAGCTGCCCATTGACTTACCAAGCATGAAAAGAGAGGGGAAAGTGGATAGGCTATCTAAAGCTGTACATGCTGATGTTTCTCCCTCAGTTCCTCATGACCCCAGTTCTAGATGCAGAGCTCTCAGCAGCAAGAGGAGTGACTTGGTTTTGCTTGTTTCTCTGCAGGCTTTTGGAAATGCAAAAACTCTGCGTAATGACAACTCAAGTAGATTTGGAAAATACATGGATATCCAATTTGATTTTAAGGTAAAAAAACGAATGTGTTGGAGCATTCCCCAAACAAGCATAACTATGTACCTATCTGGCACCAGCATGGAATACTTAGTCAGTAAACCTTATGCTGCCCTGCAAAATTATTTACCTTGCAGGCTACCTTCTGACCTCATTTTTATAGCTCTTGCATTTTTTGACTGAGGTGTCGGAAGTCTTGTATCTTGGAAGTTTCCAGCATTATTGGCAACACAGCCAACTGCCCAGTGGAAAAGGCAATATTTCACTACAGAGCAGGAGCTAGTTGAAAAGACCGTTACTCCTCAGACAGTACGTGTCTACCTGTAAGTGATAGAGAAACTAATGAAGTGTAAGAAGAGCAGATAGGCTTCTGGTGTCATCGTTACTTGTCACAGTAAGTGTGTGTGAATAAGAATACAGCAGTCACAACACTTCTGCTGGCTTCCTGTCACTGGGGCTGTTGGGTATTGAAGGCTTAGCAGTTTAAGCTCATGTGACCTTTTGTTTTGTTTTGTTCCCCTCCCACTCCTCCCCAGGGAGCTCCAGTAGGAGGGCATATCCTCAGTTACCTGATTGAGAAATCCCGAGTCGTTCATCAAAACAATGGGGAACGGAATTTCCATATCTTCTACCAGTTGCTGGAGGGCGGGGAAGATGACCTGCTTCGCTGGCTAGGACTGGAGCGCAACCCGCAGAAGTACATGTATCTTATACAGGTTGGGATAACTAGGCCCCCAGCATGGAACGACCTGTGGGGTTCCATAGGCTGCATTTGGCAGCATAGATCTGCAGTACCTGTTAACCTTTACAGAACAAGTTATGTATTATGATCACCTATGACTTGATGGGTTTTCTTCACCATTCATGTACTCCATTATGGTAGAAGTCATGACTATAGCTAATGATTTTCTAAGTGATTATAATACTGTAGAACAGCTGTCGGTGTATGGTTTTCTACCCTTGTTTCACCTTTTGACACTGATTTGCCCTGGATCCAGAACTGCAGCAATATTAGAAATAAAGGAAGTTGAGACACTAACTTCTGCAGTATTAATGGATAAAGCACATTAGAATGAGACAACACTATGGCTTGCCCAAATTCTGCCCTTAGGCTGTGAAATCACTAGAAGCTGCATGAGAGTGCCAGACTAAAACTTGGTCTTGAATTAGTTTCTACCCTCTAGTTATGAATCCAACCTATCCTTGCCTCTCCTCCATTAATTTAGAGAGGGATTTCACAATGAAGCAAACTGAAACGAGAAATCTTATTCCATAAGGAATTTAACAATACAATCACTTTGTATTCTCCGTGCTCTTAGTGAGGATATTGGTGCACGGGTAACAGCTTATTCCACTTCAGAGCTTTTGCCCAGTCCACGGCAGTGAAGTTCTTAATCTGTCTGTGATAGACTGTGATAAACATTAAACTGTTGCCAGGCAAATGAGTGCTATATCCTAGAGGAAGCATTGTGACTTAATGGCAGATCTCACTAGGCGGAAGAGCTGGCTGGTGGTGTATAAAAAATACCCCTTTGGTTCACTGGAAAGCATGGCCTAAACTATTAACTAGTAAAATGATGATTATCTGCAAGTTACACTTGGTGTAAGGGTCTCTCTTTAAGGCTTTCTTTATTAATTTGGAGTAAAATAAGTAAGCTTGAGGACTCAAGCAGCTGTTATAAAATATGAAGAAAAGTGTTCCCTACACTTGTTCATAAAATGCAGAATCATGTGCGCAAACTGCTGGTTTTGATGGAGTATAATATGCAGACAATTTGCCCTTCTCCCAGTATAGACACATTGAGTAACAAAGGTTACGTTACTATAAACATAATAGATGGCTAGAGCCCAAACTTCACCATAAATGCGCTAAGTACCTAGTACCCAAACTCAACATACATCATGCTCTTAAGTAACAGTTACAGAAAGGACTGACCAGTAGAGCCATGGGCTGAATGGGCAAGAGTGGAATAACCCTCTGTGTGTATATCTACAAACAAAGTGGTAAAGAGCTGAGAGAGAGAACTGGGAATCAAAAATGCCAAGCCAAGGTGTGATTGGCTAGTGGTACACAGATCACCTGATCAATAGAACTGTAGTGATGGATGCAAAGTTTTCATGCTCTTTCTTCTCCTCAATAGGGTCGATGTGCCAAAGTGTCTTCCATTAATGACAAGAGTGACTGGAAAACAGTCCGCAAAGCCTTCTCGGTCATTGACTTCGCTGAAACAGATATTGAGGTATAGAGGCAAGAGAAGTGATGTGCATTTATGAAAGGGGATAACTGCTGATTCCATCCTGGTTCAGGATAGATATCTGGGGAAATTTCCAAATAAGGGCTGTACTGCTCTTTCTAAGGAAGTGGTGGAAGTTTCTTCCTTTGTGATACCTAAAACTGGACTGGATACAGTGCTGAAGTACATGTTGTGGGGAACAATCGTCCACTGACTAAGACATGGACAAGATAACCTGAGAGCAGGAATTGTCTGAATACCTTACTGGCTTCTGATATTCCATAATGGATAGAAAAATGGGATGCAATAACCAATGCCTGTACCCACCAGGAGGAAAATGCTTTACAAACAGTATTACTAGGCCAGTGGCAAACTTTCTGATCCCCCTCCCCACCCTGTGTTTTCTGGTGTCCGAAGTGTGTTGCTAAAGGAAGTCTCTATTGCTACCACTCTAGCGAAAAATGTCGTGTGTGTGTATAGGTAGAGATTGGTATCGGAACTTCATGTCACCTGTAAAAACCAGGGGCTGTTGTTACTCTTCATATCATTAAACATTTGCTTGATAGATTTAATAAAAAAAAGACCAGAAGGGAATTAATTTGATCTCCTATATAATACAGGACGCAGAATTAGGAGTTTGGGGGATATGGCTGTGGCTTTGTCAAATGACCAATTCTCTTTCAGATGCATGGTACAAATTAAAACCTTCTCCCTCTCTGCAGTTCCTAACTGTTGGGTTTTTTAATATCACTTAAGTAAGTTGGGTCCAGAGTTCATTGGAGTATCATCTATGCCTCTCTCAAATGGCTCTAGAACTCCATTTTGCAAATGCAAGGATTGTTTTTGGCTTAACTGCATCATATAGTCAAGTGCTCTTTTTCTGCTGCCTGTGTTTTGTGAACTTCTCAGGAGTAAGGGAAGAAGCAGGGCTGGCGCTACCATTAAGGCAAACTAAGCGGTTGCCTGGGGTGCCAAAAAGCGGTGCCCCCAATTTTTTTTTTTTTTTACAGCGTTCCTGGGCTGTCGGTGGTGCGCTGACATGTGTGGCTCAGACTCCCTCTCCCAGCGCAGCAGCCGCTCCACTTCTCCCGCTTCCCAGGCTTGCGGTGCCAATCACCTGTTTGGCGCTGCAAGCCTGGGAGGGGAGGAGAATTAGAGTGGGGGTGGCGTGCTCGGGGTGGAGGCGGAGCAGAGGTCAGCTGGGGTGGGGAGCTGCTGTACGGCTCCCGGGGGGGGGGGGGGCCCTGGGGGGGGGGGGGGGGGGGGGAGCTGCCGCAGGGCTGCAGGGGGAGGGCGCAAAGTGGAAGTTTTGCCTAGGGCGTGAAACTTCCTTGCACCGGCCCTGGGAAGAAGGGTCTATAAAAGTGATGGTCCCAGCACCAAGATGGCCTGAGATACAGGCCCTGTTATATGCGTGCCTGGTGACCTCGTCTTTGCCTCTCCCGTGGACTTTGGTGATTCCCACCATCCATCTACTTCTAAGGTTGAGCAGCTGGCTTAATTTTGAAGTGTCGGATGATGTGCGTATCCCAGGGAGTCAGACTGGAAGGAGGTGGCCAGATTGGAGTGTCCTTCTGTACCAGGTCTAGAGAAGTAGCTGATAATCTCACTGTCTTACTCAGCAGTAATTGATTTTCAGATCAACAGATTGCACTACCACTGAGCCAAACAAGAGCATATTCTGCTTAAGAGTAATGACCATGTAACCATATGAACTTGGCTTTTAACAGTCTTTGTCACTTTGGCCTCAGCATCTCTTTGGGGTCATTGCCAGTGTCCTGCACCTGGGGAATATTCAGTATGAAGAAGATAGTAACGGTCATGCCATCATCACCAACGGCAGCCAGATCAAATGGATCTCAAAGGTATCATCTATGGGGAGACAGGAAGCTTCCATACAGATTTGAAAGCAGGGGCCCAAGGCACTAGGTTTGAGGGGTTGCTTCCCTTCCTTGCTATGTTTTTGACTTGTGGATGGTAGCACATACTGTCCTCGGAAGCGTCCAAATTCTCTAGAAGGACAGCCTCCGCTCTGAGGGGCTCACCTTGGCTCTGTGCGTTGAGTCCCTCTCAAACTGTCCCTGCGCTAATCAGGGGATCCTAGAAATGTAGAACTGGAAGGGACTTTGAGAAGTCAACTAGTCAAGCCCCCTGCACTGAGGCAGGACCAAAAAATCTAGGCCGTCCCTTCCAGAGGTTTGTCCAACCTGTTTTGAAAAACCTCCAGTGATGGGGACTCCACAACCTCCCTCAGGAGCCTATTCCAGAGCTGAACTACCCTTAGTTTTTCCTAACATCTAACCTAAATTTCCCTTGCTGCAGATTAAGCCCATTACTTCTTGTCCTGCCTTCAGTGGACTTGATCAATTATTCTCCACTGTCGTCTTTATAGCACCCCTATGAACTCTGTACTGAGCTGCCAGATGCAGAATCCTGAAGTTTAAATGTTTTAAACAACTCTTGCTGTCAGCATAAAGATGGACAAGTTGAAATCTGTAATGTATAATATGCAACAGGCTCCTTAGCATTTTAATTCAACTTTAGCCATCAAGGGTATTTACATTACATTATGCTGCCTGTGTAACTGATCCATGCTTTTCATTATGGGTGTGGGGTATTAAGGCATTACTAGAATATCCTCTGTCTCATTGTTTTTAATAGTGTCTCTGTCCCCAGTTGGCATAAAGACACACACGGTCACTTCCCAGACCTGCATACGTCCGTGACTTTGCATTGCTTGCAGGGTGGCTGCTGACAGAGGGGCACAGTTGTCGCTATGGTGGCACGTAATGTTTTGGCCTACGCGGCTCCTTCAATCCAATGCACAAAAGGGTCAAGCTGCATGTTCAGCCTGGAGTGGCAGCAGCATCCATTTGGACTTTCCTGTTGTCAGTAGAAATCGACTGCTTAATGTTGTTTTAAATATAACAAAGGGGATCAGAGCGGCTTAACCTGCCAATACAGCCACCCCCTAACAACCAGAAATGGGTTGTGTGGGCTACACCCTAGTAGAGAAGCAGCAGCTCAGTACTCCCCAAGGTGCCTGTGCAGTCTGCCAAGACACTATGGGAGAAAATTCTTGACCGACCTCTAATCATGGCAATCCTGTTAAACCACTGCAAGTAAGAAAAATGCTGTAGTTAAAATCCCGATATGACCAGAGATAACTGAGATAGCAAAGGTGTCTGGTTCCTTTTCCTTTAAATCTTAATATGGATTCCGCTACTTATCTGTGGGCGCAGAGAAATGCAAATGTTGGTTGCCCCGTTATATTTTGGGTTTTCAAGAGTCATTAAGAGTAAAAGACAGCAGCCTGGACATTTCACTCCAAATTGACGGTAGTCCTGAAATTCCCCTTTGCACTCTAACTGTGGCTCTCTTCTTTGGCAGTTATTGGGCGTCCGCTTATCCATTCTACAGGAAGCTCTGACGCACAGAAAGATAGAAGCCAGATCAGAAGAGGTATAAATTAAGCCAGTGTCCGATTCCTCATAGTCTATTAAGTCAACACAGTCTAGTGGTAAAACCCTGGGATAAGGAGCCAGGATGCCCTGTGTCTTGTTCTTGACACACTCACAGATTCTCTAAGGAAACTTCACCAAGTTTCCTGAATCTCTCACTCTTTTCCTATCTGTAAAATAATTGTGGTAAGAACAGTTACCTTCCTTAGTAAATTTCTGAGTTATTAAGTTGAGAAGTGTTGGTGTGAGGCTGCCTTCCTGCGGAGTGACACAAGTGATTGAAAAAAGCCAGGAGCGAGGAAGGTTTACATGCAGCCACACATCTGAGCCAAATTATTTTCCTTTGTGTAGTCTGTAAAGTGCTTCTTGAGAAATTTGGCTTCATATGCAGATGGGAGTATTTGTATAAAATGTCCGCTTGTAACATTTTGTGGTGTTTGAAAGCCGTCAGAATTGCTGATGGCTTTTTCCCTTGAAATTTGGCAGAGTCCCAAAATGCAGCCTCCTAATCAATACTGATAGTGTATACCCATTTCCCCCTTATATCTGGTGTACATCATTTAGCTCGTATATAGATGAATGTTTGCCCCCAAATTAGAGGGTAAAATGGGGCTCAATCCTTATTTTTATTCATCCACTTCGCTGTCAGTGACTCCTCTCCTGTAGCCTGAATGTTAATGCTAGGAGATTCGTAGCTATTGTCTTGCACCTTCTGACCAAAAAGATAATATATGGAATATCTCACTTTATTTCAAAACCGTGATCCAAAACTTCCTTGACTTCAAATCCATCTCATTATTGTGAGACTGGAGCGGTCTAAACTCTGCTACAGGTTAGAATGTGTGCAGCTGGGTGGGAGATGTGTGGAAGTAGGACACTAGGACCCAACATGCGGTCTCATAACTGGGGCGCTAGAGCAGTAGTCCCACCAGCCTGAGATGCTAGCTATGGACCGGTACCTGGAGCTGTGGTTGGCTTCAGTTTTGATCTGAAGGCAGAATGCTTGCTCATGCTTCAGTGTGAAATGGAGACTGTCAGATGGTAGCCTGCTCTCTAATCCATGAGCATGAAATGAGTTAGAAATTACTGACGTTGAGTTATCTTCGTTACTATACTTGAGTATTTTTACCTGCCTTTTTTTTTTTTTTCTCTTTCAGGTCCTAAGTCCCCTGAACATAGACTTGGCATTCTGTGCTCGGGATGCAGCAGCTAAGGCGATTTATGGACGGACTTTTACTTGGCTAGTCAACAAAATTAATGGATCTTTAGCCAACAAGGTTGGTTCCCTTCTAGCTAATACAGTGCTCTACAGACAAGTACTGTCTCATTCAGTGAATGGACAGCGCTTCCAGAGTGAGTCAGTAATGTGGTGTCTGCTAGTCTGCTAGTTGAGTTCAGGGATTCAAACCACTGTGAGCTGGAGATTCATGTTCTGCTTGATTTTTTTTTTCTATCGAATACTAAAGATACATTGTCAAGCAGTTTGGCTAATGCATGACCTGCTTTAAAATTGTCCATCCTGATTGGAAGTAAATACAGAGCTATACATGATTACTTTATAGCTGATAAGAAAAAAAAATCACTGCTTTTGTAGGACCCATCCAAACTATGGTATGTGCTTCTCCCGTTGGACATGTGGCAGCAAACTAACATGCTATTTGCTGGTCTGTAATGCTGGTGCAAAAATAAGGAGTTTAGCATAAAACTAAGCTTTCTAGAAGACAAGAAAAATGTTTTCCAAATGGTGACAAAACTTGTATGGAAAGTAGCCTTGATATCTGTGCTTAGGAGAGAGGTGTGACTTTCCAGACTAGTTGAAGGAGGTCTTTGCTTTTGGTTTGGTAAGCCACCAGGCAGCCATGCATGGAGCCGTTTTTATTATCCCAGATATGTAGTTTTGAAAGGTGGAAAATGGGGGTTGGCTAGATTTCCCCCATTAATGATCTAATAGCTGTGCACCAGGATGTGTGTTGTACTATCAGCTAAGAAAGCCAGGTCTGAGAGTTAACATTAGGCTTTGAGTGGGAGAGACTACAAACATTCACAGAGCTAGGAACAACCAGGAGTCCCCAGCATGGGATCCTGTGTCCTACCCGAATATAGAAGGCAATGGTTGTCTGGAACAAATATATGTGATGGCCATTCTGCCAGTGTCTATAAGAGGGTGAAACCACTGGAAGATGAAGGGGATTTATTCCACAGTCTCTCCTACCTCTACGCCCAACCTCCACGAAGACTATTTAGACCTGTCTTGGCTTGCTCACCAAAATATCTTGTCAGTTCAGCTGCAGAATTGCCTGCTAGAGGGGACCCATGTGGTAATGACACTGTCCCTGTAATGAGTCTCCCTGGTCAGTGGCAGAGTGGGAACAAATGAGAGATTAAAATCTAGGTGAAGGGAACCACATGAATGATACAGAGCAATTGCACCAGTTACAGAAATCCTCTTTTCCTCATGGAGCATTTAATGGTATCTTTGGCAGGACCTCACCAGGAAAACGGTGATTGGGCTGCTTGACATCTATGGGTTTGAAGTGTTTGATACAAACAGGTAAGTGCCACTGACGCTGGCTCAAACTGTGCGTGCACTAATGTGGGTCTGCTTCCAAAGCCATGCATGGCCATAGGGCTCAGGCTTTGGCTTACCCCAGAAAGGCAAGGAAGTTGAGTCCCAGCTCCCTTCATCAGCTTTGAGCGGTACCTAATCTGTGACGTGTGTTGCAGTATGTAGGCGTAACTGGCTACGTGAAGCACAGTGAAGGTCTCGACTCATTTCTTTGCTCTAGTTGGCTGATTGCGTTAAAAATCCAGAATCCTGTGGAAGAACTTGTGCATGTAATATTGGAGTGGGCCATCTTCTTGTGTGGGGCAGCTTTCAAAGCCTCTAGAGAGACAGAAGGATGTGACCACTACCTTCTTCTAGCCAAACAAAACTCATTGCCCTGTAACACTTATTCTGTCATCACATGTTCAATTATAAGGCTGGTGGGAAGGAAGTTAGTGATGGGTGACAATGTGGCAGTTTAGTTCAGAAACATTCAACTGTTAGTCTGCTGCTCTGAGCTTGCTGTGTCAGCAAAAATGGGCTCGGAGTCTCTCAAAAATAGCCCTTCTGGGAAGAATGTTGGTACTTCCTTCTGGAGTTGCAGCTCAGATGACAGTGTGCATATGTGTTTGGGGAAGGTAGAGGGTGGAGTTAGCCGAACTTTATCAAAGCTCTCTAATTTGGTTTGAGTTTCAAGCAGAAGTTTTAGGGGCGGTGGGTGGGGAGGGAGGAGTGGCGTATTTTATCCGGACTGATTCTCCAGTTCTTATTAAACATCTACACTGGTAGGTAGCCGCTCTTGAAATGGGATATGGGCTTTTTCTATTAAAATATAGTTCTAGTGGGAAAACAAAACTACAGCTGTCTCAGCTATTTCATGGGCTCATCTTCTGTCACGGGGAGAAGGGTTATAATAGGAATTCTCTTTTTACACTTGTTTCCCTACAAACCAAGAAGGCAGCTAGAAAGTTTTCCTTTAATGCATATCATTATTCTTGCTTCTTTTATTTTTCAAAAGTTTTGAACAGTTCTGCATTAATTACTGCAACGAAAAGCTTCAGCAGCTGTTAATCGAAATGACTCTGAAGGCAGAGCAGGAGGAATATGAGATGGAAGGCATAGAGGTAACTCTCATTGCTTTTCCCTGTCTTGTTCTCTTGGGAACGTCACTGCACAGCAAACTTCCTCTTATTCACCAAGGCATTAATAGTGCTTTTTAAAACTTTCAATTACAGTTGGAATATCGTTGACATTTGAGATGGAAAAGGCGTAGTGGTCCCACCCATTCCGTTCCCTTTAGTTAGTGCAGGATTATCATTGATGGTATATTTTCATATTGTCATCTTTTTTTAAAGAATGCTTCCCTTTGAGAGCTATAGAGAACACAGTCTCCAACCTCTTTTGTCCTTGGGGCTCTCTCCCACAGACCCTCCTCCCATTTGGTAACATGGGATGTGTGGGATAGTCATGACCCCCGAATGCCTGTTTAACCCCCAGCTTCCAGTTGGGAACCCCTGTGCTATGTAATAGAACTCACAGGAAGCTCTTGCTATACTTGGCCTAACTTTTCCCTTTCCCTACTTTGATCCCACTACTCCTAGTTGTACCCTTTCTATCTCGTTCAATCATTCGGGTTGAGTTAATTTGTATGCTTTGAAGGAGAATGTGGCAGAACTAGGACTCTTGGCTAGAAACACAGACTCTGCAATGAAATGCCTTTGTAGAAATAAAGAAAATCCTTGTAAGATAAGAATGGCCATGCAGGGTCCGACCATTGGTCCATCTAGTCCAGTGTACTGTATTCCAACAGTGTCAGGCACCAGATGCTTCAGAGGGAATGAACAGAACAATTATCAAGTGATCTGTTCCCTGTCACCCAGTCCCAGCTTCTGGTAGTCAGAGGTTTAGGGACACATGAGGCATGGGTTGCATCCCTGACCATGTTGGCTAATAGCCATTGAAGACCTATCCTCTATAAACTACCTTTTTTTTAGCCCAGTTATACTTTTGGCCTTCACAACATCTTCTGGCAACAAATTCCACAGGTTAACTGTGCATTGGATAAAGACATACTAACAACAAAAGATGCAGCTGAGTGTCTTTCAATGGAAGAGACTGAAGGATTGCAGTGTAGTAATGTAGAGATTAAGATAATTCTGCCCATGCTGCTTAAAGGGGGAAGATATTGAGGAGTGGCTGGGTCAATAATCTCTCCAATAAAACCTTAAATCCTAACTTGGAATTATTTCAGGTTGGAGTAGGGAAAGTTCTCTGAATTCTTTAAAATCACTTTTCCTTTCTAATCCCAGTGGGAGCCAATTCCATATTTCAACAACAAGATCATCTGTGACTTGGTTGAAGAGAAACACAAAGGAATAATCTCCATACTGGTAAGAACAAAATGTGTGCCTTATTGTGCAGTGATCCCATACTATTATTACTCTCTCAATATGTTAAGAACTCAACAGTACCCAGGATGTAAATATATGGATGCTCAAGATCCCCTATGAAAAGGGTTGGGTAGAATACTAGGTTACAGAGTCTGAAGACACCACAGAACACCAAAGTAAAGTTTGAGCAACTTGTTCTTTTTTCTGAGCTGTGCTCGGAGATTTTCTCCTGTTTACTTATCTCTATCCTCAAAAGCCCCAAATTACAGGTGTCACCATCCTGCATTGGATGCAGGGGCTGCTTGAATGAAGCTTTCTAGCCTCAGTGATGTTGACAGGGCACTGTCTGCAAGAGGACTCCTAGCGGGCAGAGCAGCCTTCTCCTCCTCCTTTGGGATAAATGGGGTGGGAGCCCGACGAGAAAATCAAATTGCTTTAAACTTGGCAATACAATTACTGTCGGGCAATCAGTTCTTAAATGCGAAAAACAAGAAAGGTAAGATTTATAGAGATTCTTTCTGTAGAGATGCATGTAATTCAACAGTGATGCATTGTGCTTTGACCCCCATGGCTTGCGACTTGTAGACTGGGGAGTGGAGAGTTTAATCACATGGATACAGAAGCTGGGTGACTGATGCACTGAAACCCAGGGCAGGAGGATCATGATTATTGAAGCTTAATGCTAGTATTCCTATTCTAATTAAGTACATGTGCAAGGAGAACTCTTCTATACATATCATAATTGTGTGGGTCGGGGGGGTGGTTCTCGGGTAGAAAAGATGAGAATCCAGTAGGTTTGGAGGCTTTTGGACTCTTAGAAACTGTAATCAATGTTGACCAAGAATCTGTAGCCTTTATCTATGTATTCCTGGGTCTCAGTGCCTAGTGATATCAACTTCTTCCACCCTGCCATCTTCATGTGAAACTGACTATAAGCACGGAGACAGACCAGGAGAGAGGCATACAGTTGCAGAGAATGTAAAATTCTCTGCATAACAATAGTCTTGTAAAACTGAGTTATGAATTTTACAAGGAAGCATAAAGGTGTTTTTTGTATGAAACTGAATAGTTTATAAACTGAAAACCTTATAGTTTCGCATGGTAGTGCTGTAGTTGATAAGTTGCAAGTAATTACTATGACATATTATCTTGTAACCAGACTGTACTAAGTTACAGTCATGAGATGACAGTTTGTGTTCTGAAAAAAGTTACTTGGCATTTCTTTAACAGCTGCTCTCTTATTTGAACAAGGGTAGGTGTGTCCACTGCCCAGATTTTACTGGCATTCAAAGTTAAATGTGAATTAATATGGTACATTGAATTAAATCATGATAGAGATAAATACACTCTTAATACACCCCACCTCCCTAGACTTACCTTGCTGAAACAAAGCCTTTTGTTGCAAATGTTTCTCTATACTTTGATATTAGATGCTGAGAATGCTCCTAGGGGCTGAGAATCTTCTGCTTTCGTTGAAATTAGTGGGATTGTGGGTTCATAAAACTTCTGAAAACTAGGCCAGCTTCTCTATGCATCAGCACTCAGGTAACTCCAGTGATAGATGCTATTAGAAAACCCTAAAATCAGTAGGTAACCCCAAATCCCAAATGACCACTCTCTAAACAGTGTTGGGATCTCTGAGGGGATTTATACACTTTATACAGATTACAGAAAATGATTTTGGCAAATCTTGGGTCAGTAAATCATGTTCAAATCTGCCATCAGCAGGGAGTAAAGTCAGATTAAGATGCTGCAATGTTTCTTCTTTAAGGATGAAGAATGTTTACGGCCTGGTGAAGCAACTGATTTAAGCTTCCTGGAAAAGTTGGAAGAGAAAGTAGGAGATCATGCCCACTTCCTGACGTATGCACTTATGCTCTGTAACCTACTGTAGAGGAAACTTTCCCTAGGGTTTCCAGTGTTCTGTTCTGAGGTCCTGTTTTATACCAAAGAAAAGTTCCATTCAAGCAGGCTGCCTGCAATCTACCACTATGATTAGTGGTAGGGGGGAGGGATAGCTCAGTGGTTTGAGCATTGGCCTGCTAAACCCAGGGTTATGAGTTCAATCCTTGAGGGGGCCACTTAGGGATCTGGGGCAAAATCAGTACTTGGTCCTGCTAGTGAAGGTAGGGGGCTGGACTCGATGACCTTTCAAGGTCCCTTCCAGTTCTAGGAGATAGGATATCTCCATTATTACAAAATTATAATCTGTGGTATGTGAGCGGGGGGGGGAATTCCTGTCTTCCCTGTATCATTAGCTTGCCAATATTTAAGTCGGGCCCCAGTTTATCCATCCTTCTATGTGTATTTTATATCCAAATCAGGGACCAATCCTGTGAGGTGACAAATAACTTCAACTTGCATTGAAATCCGTGAGAGTTGAAGGTACTCAGCACTAGGCAGAGATGAGCCCAGCCTGCAGAGCTTGGCTTTGGAGCCAGATACAAACTTCTCCAAAGAGGCCATCTCCATGAGATGTGTGTGCCCCTGCTAGATTCTTCCCAACAAGTACCACTTCAGTAAATATTCCTATTGCTGCAGTGCCTAGTGCCAGGGCTCTGTGTGGTAGGTGCTGTACAAATGCTCGTGAAGACAGGGTCCCTACCTGGGTGTCCATAAGAGAAGGCTAACTAAAAACCAATGAGTAGCCAGCCGTTCACAGAATCAAGATTCTGAAATGTTACTTCTGGCTGTGTGACGCTCAGGACAATTCCTTGTGAAGAGTCAGTAACCAATCTGCCCGCTACCTATGTGTTCCTTAATATCCTACTCTCTTTCAGACCAAGATCTTCAGAGATAATTGCTAGAACTACTCCATTTTTTAAAAAAGGCAATGCATGTTGGAGGGCAACATCAGTGTGAACGCAGTTCAGTCACAAATGGAATCTTGCCATTAGTAAACATTTATTACAGTAGTTCCCAGAAATACTAAGCATTCACTGTTTCAAAGTTTCAGTGGTGTCCTCTTTGCATTAAGTATCTGCTATTCATGAAACACTATTAACTGTGTTTTTTGCCTGTTTAGTGTAAAATTTTGGGGTGTCTTTTCAAACTGAAATCAGGCAGAAGCCAGCTGCCCTCCTTATCCCGGCCCCATAGACAAAGCTAATAAAAATGTCTGAACATTTAAGTGTCTTCTGCAAGATGTAAAGTGTATCCTGAATGAATGGCTTTCTCTAACTAGCATATAGTAGGCCACATAAGATTATGGGAACTACCACGACAGTACATGAACCATTTCTGTTGAAATAGGCTCTTCATTATTAGATGGCTTCTGACCAATTTGCAAAATCTCTTTCAGAAGGAACTTATCAAAGAAATGTCTATATGGGCCCCAACCCTGCAATCAGATTCATGCTAATAAGAGCCTAACTTGATGTCCGTTTCTGATTTTGCAACAAACTGTTCTTAGTATGGTTGATTCCACCATTCCCATGAGCTGAAGAAACTATTTGGCTTCTTGCTTTTCTCTCTGGTTTCTTTCTTTCTGTAGCCGCAAGCTTGCAGATCAAAAGACACGAAAATCAATTGACTGGGTGGATTTCCGTCTCCTTCACTATGCAGGGGAGGTCACTTACTGCGTAGTAGGTGAGTGTGGACTAGACAAGCCTGCATTCTTGAAGGACATTCTAACAGTTCTCCCTGTGACATGTGCTTTAACTTGCAGCACTTAAGCGGGTGGTGGCAAATCCTCCACCTCCAGCACCTGATTAGAAAATGATTCTGAAATAGATTTGCCCTTCAGGGGCACTCTGCCTTTCCTTCTTTGGACTATCTCAAATCCCCAAGTCTAAATTTTTGATAGAAAAATTCAGTTGTTTGAAGATTTAATTCATGCAACTCACTTTTCAAAAATATGGGAAAATCTATATATATGTGGTCGAAACTGACATGCAGGGCTGTCCCTAGGGAGGCGCGGGGCCGGGGACAAATCCGCCTGTATGCCCCACCCCCTTAGCATTTTTTTTTTATACAGGTGAAATCTGGTTACAGTGAACTTCAAGGGCAGCTGCATTTAAATATTGATAGTGCCCATCTGTATAATTAAAAGGTAGTTATTATATTGTGTACAACTATAATGAAGTTCATATAATTAAAAAAAAAACAAAAAAAACTCACCGTGAGGCAGCCCTGCCCCAGAACTGACCTGTGCATGGACCCTCTAGCTGGGGGCCAGTCTCTGAGCCGCTCTGCACCCATCACAGGGAGCTCATGGGCCAGGGCCTGGCAAGCTGGATTTGCCCTGCACAGAAATAACCAGCCGCGAAGGGGCCTCTCATAGGCTCCCAGGGCCTTCCTGCGACCCTGCTGCCAGCAGGCTGGGCTGGGGACCCCGGGAGGGCAGCACTGACCCCTGCTAGATGGGGATGGGAGGTCCCGGCCTGTGGAATGCCTGCACGGGACCTGCGCAGGGATAATCGTTGCTACCTCTAGCACGGCAGGGCATACCTGAGAACCGCTGCCAGGATCCTCCCACAGATCGCCACCGGGATCCCCCAGCCCTGATCAGCTCCCGGGATCCCTGAACCCTCCGGAGCAACACACGCGTGCTGTGATGGGTGCATGCGAAGTATTGCATCTGACCCCCAAAGTGCAGACCCCCGGAATGGTCACCCCGATTCACCCCACCCCAGGGACGGCTCTGCTGACATGAAAGTATATCCAGGGAGAGGCTAAATTGAATGCTTGGGGTCAAGCTGTGTGAGTAACTTCACTTTCACACATGAGTAACTTCACTCACACATAAGCCAATAGGATTACTCATGCAAACAAAGCTGTCTGCATAGGTATTCGTAAGATCAGGGCCTTGATTGCTAGTTGCTAATAGGAAACTGTTGGGTGAATACTCTGGGCCAGATTCTTAGCTGATGTAAATGAGACAGCTCTTGACACCAATCATAACAGCTGAGAATCTGTCCTATCTTCTGGTTCAGCTGCAAGGTCTGAGTACAGCGAAATTATCATTCTAGAGCTTCAGTCACTAAGCTGCTTCAGTCAATTGCATCTTCTAAACAATACAAATAGCTTTCACTGGCCTCTGTGTGCACTCTGGGTTTCTTTAACTTGAGCACAATGCTCGTTCCTCGTGTAGAATCTTGCATCACTAATGGTTGCAGTGGCACTTCCATATGTTGGTTCCCATGTGCAGCGAGTGTTACAATCTAGGGATCAAAGGTCTGTTCTAAAGACCAGTTCTTAAAGGTGGTGGTCTTTTTCTGCTCCTAGTTACGATGAGCAGTGAGACTCACACAGAAGGGTCAGATCAAAGAATGAATACTTTATTTCAGATTTACATGTAGCACACAGCTGCGTAACAGTTGCGGGCAAAGATCATATCTGGTCAAATAGCCACTTAGCTTGGCTGGTCTGCCTTGGTAATGCCTAATAAGTTGAACTGTCCTTGCAAGATGGAGACTTCCCTGCTCATGGCTGATTTGGGTAGTGACCATTTGGATTTAGAGCATCTGGAGGATGACCGTTCTATTTTGTGGCAACTTCCCGAAGCGTCAACGTTTTTCGTTCTTCACTAAAACAAAACCCTTTGGACATTTTAGCACACATTGGTTCACTTTGGATCCATACCTGAGCTTGGGGGGGGGGGGGTGAGAGAGACTTTCACTCTACAATCTGCTGGTTAGGGCAGTGGTCTGGGTGGTGGGACATGTAGGTCCAAGGCCTTGCTCTGGCTGATTCAGAGCAGAGTTTTTCATCCCAGATCACTCTGGATCAGGCAGAGCTGGGACTTGAATTTTGGGTCTTCCGCATCGCAGGCAGGTACCCCAACCAGCAGGCTATAGAGTGTGCCTCCGTCTTTGGCTTTGAAATGAAATTTTGCTGAAAATGTTCTGAGCAGCTCTCTTAAGATGTAATGAGTGAGGGGCAAAAGCAGCAAATTCATCAAGAACCTCCTAATAATTCTCCTTTAATTTCCTTCAAAACAACATTGTTTCTTAAAACTTTCTTTTCAGGATTCCTAGAGAAGAATAATGATCTCCTGTACAGAAACTTAAAAGAGGTAAGATGCTATTGAATCACCGGAATTGGCTTTTCAGAAGGATTTTTTGTGATTTGATCTTTAGTTTGGTTAAGTATCTGAGAGACTTTTACACAGTTTCAAGCATTTCAATGGCCATTACAGGTCGTGGTGTTCTGGAAAGCTCTTGTCTATGCAACCTCATTTGTTCACTTCAGCAGCAGCCTGTAGGAGTATTGTGCCCGTTTACTTTACCCTTGCACTCCTCTGTTTCAGGTACTGTGCAAGTCTAAAAATGGCATAATTAAAGAATGTTTTCTTCCATCTGAGCTAGACAACAGGAGACGGCCTGAGACTGTGAGTTTCATCCCTTACAGCCAAACCTATAAGGAGGAGCAAACTAACTTCCAGAATAGCTTGGCTTCCGGAGGCCTAATCCCTCCTCCTGAGCTTATTCTTGACTTCCGTGGAATTCCTCAATAGAGCAACACTGAGGCAGTCTTGAAGGGGAGGGAAAAAATCCAATCCTGCTGCTTAGATCTCAGTCAGGAGTGTGATGCATCTCCTCCGTGGTGCTGATTATTTATTCAGCACCTGAAACTGTGCTGGATGCTTTCCACGGTAAATAAAGATTGTTCAGGTCCAAAGGGTTTGCCTGACACATCTCTCTGCTTGGCAGATTCCGAGGGTGGCTGGTTTAAGCAAAACCCTCCAGAATTCTCATATTCAAATGTTTTCCCACCTCACTGAAGGATTTGGGAAACACGGGTTTGAATTCAACCTACAACTCAAGGACTGGAGTAGGGCTTTACTGTTGACTTCAGTAACTGCACTGTCTTAGCTGTATCATTAATAGAGACCTTCGTTGTCGGTACAGGTTGCAACCCAGTTCAAAAACAGCCTGGCTAGCCTAATCGAAATCCTGATGTCCAAGGAGCCTTCTTACATCCGGTGTATTAAACCCAACGAGGGCAAAGAGCCTGGTAAGGGACGTCTTTGTGATCATGGTATTAGTGGGGTGAAGAGTAGACCCTCAGCTATGGTGTAACTCCTTAAAAAAACCACCAAGTCCAACACCTGGCCAGATGCAGTAACGGAGCAGCCCTGGAACACTTCACAATGAAGGGCCAAACTTCAATGAAAGCGGTTCCCCCTGGGTCTGGCGCTGAACTTTAGCGCTGCTTATACACTACCCGGCTACACGTACTTCCTGTATCGCATACAGCTGCTACTTAGTCTGCTTTTTCTTCTGCTAGCGCAGTGATCTCCAAACTTTTTTGATCGCGCACCCCTATCAGTAAAAATTTTTTGAGCACGCGCCCCCCCAAAAAAACCCGCTCCGACTCCCGCCCGAACTGCCGAAGCGCCCCCCCCAAAAGTGCTCCTCCTGCCGCGCACCCCCAAGGATCCTCTTGCACACTCCCTGGGGTGCACACACCCCACTTTGGAGACCACAGTGCTAGACAGCCCTTAGAATTCCTCAAGGCGTGCCATGCGGGCTGCCGGGCAGTCACCCCTATGCAGCCAGCACTTTGTAGGCTAATCTTCAAACATGGTTTAAGTACCCCCAGCATACTGCAAGAACCCTCTTTCCTGGTGACAGGGCATGCCGGAGAACATTTGTGCTTCTTACTAGCAGAAAACCCCATCACCCATCTACTGCACCTCTCTGAATAGACCCATTCTCCTCAATGCTTTCAGGCCATAGCTGCTTCCTGGTCTGCTTAATGCCTTGACATGGTACATTTATCAATCTGCCTAATTTCTAACCAGCAGCAAGCAGGTGGGGGCTGCCACTGGTTAGAGCGGGAGGCCTAGAGTCAGGTTCTAGCTTTTGGAGGGGAGGTGGTGTGGTGATGGGGCAATGGGAGTCATGATTTCTGCTTCTAGTCTTGGTCCCACCCTCCATGACGTAGCTTTGAGCTAAGTCACTTTGTGTGCCTGCTTCCTGACCTACAAAATGGACACGCTTATCTCACGCTAGTATAGTGAGGCTTAATTAACATTTAGGCACTTTGGAGAAGTGCAAAGAGCTACAGCATGAAACTCTTACATGGCAAGAGAAAGCAAATATTCTTGAAGTTGTGTGCGGGGAAGACCATTCATTATCCACTTAATGTTTCAAAAAGCCAGCACTCCCTGCTGAAGCACCTTCACTTGAAGTAATAGACTGTAGCACATCTGGTGCTTCTCAAACTCTTTGGGCAGCTGTACCATTTTACCAGACTAAGACCTTGCCTGTACAAGCCAGGGCCCATCCACCACCTCCATGTTCAACTGTGTCCTTGTTTCAAGCCCTGGTCTAATGACTAGTTGACACAGAGGCCCATTGGTGCCAGCTGCCAAAGGGTCGACTTCTCTGTAACAGCAGCTCCTGACAAGCTCCTTACACCTAGCACATCGCTTTCATGGTCTTTATCTGTAAAGACTATCATGTGAGGGCTTAAATGAAAGCCAGAGTCATGCTGGTTATTAATATCCATGTGAAATGTGTGTACAGACAATATTTAAGGAGTTGTGTATATGTACCAAAAATGTTTTTAAAGTCCGTTCCAATCAAAGAAGGCGGGAGGTAAGATGGGCATCTGTCGAAATGTAAATTTAAGCATTGTAAGGCAACATAATGGAAGCCCCATTTACATCCTGAGTCAGCCAGAAAGGGGCACACTGGAGAATGAGCAACAGCGGGTTGCCCTGTCTCTGGGGGCAGACGGTGAACTTTGGGGAGTATAAGGAGTAGGTTCTCCTGCACCTGAGGAAGTAATTGGGCAGTGCGATTTCCATTCATGAAAACAGGATCCCTACCTACTGTGGTTGGAGGCACTGTAAGGGACGTCTGAGTTAGACAGGCTTCCTCGGAGACCAACCTCCTGTCTTAACATGCTTTCTAGAGCATCAACTTTGTTTTGTACATCACCTTGCTGTTTCTGTTCTCCTTATTCGCTGTCTCTTAAATCTTAATTTTGTGTTGACAAACTTAGTTGTTTTCACTATTAATATAACTCGGTGCTGTAGTATTCTACCAGGAGCTGATCTTGAATTTGATCCTATAGGTTGGTGTATGCACTGTCCCCTTGGGGATAGCAAACCTAGTATTTCTGTGAGTTGTCAGTGGACAAGGAGCTAAATATTACTGGTGAATGCTTCAAAGGGGCTCAAGGAGTGGGGTGCACCTATTAACCTGCAGGGTTAAAGGGGGCCTGAGGAGATGGTTTGGGTGGCTAACAGGCTGGTGGTATCAGGGAGCTGACACCCAGGTAAGCCCAAGCAAGTCTCCTTATTGCTGGAGGTGGGGTGGGGGGTAACAAGGTGATTCCCAATCCTGGGTACCCTGAGAAGCGTGTCACTAGCCTACCATGGAGCATGGCGTGCCAAGTGCACGCAGATGAATGAAAGGTGGGTAGCAGTGGTAGTGGGGCCCAGAACAAAGGCTTGCTGCTGAGGAGGGAGCACAGAGGGCCAGGCTGGTGCCAGAGTGCAAGGATCAGAGAGAGGATTGTTCAGTGGTTAGGGTGGTAGCCAAGGGCAGGGTTCACTTCCTTCATTCTCCACAGACTTCCTGTGTGATCTTGGACAGCTCACTTACCCTGTTTCCCCGAAAATAAGACATCCTCCGAAAATAAGGCCTACTTACAGTTTTGCCTCTCGTTGTAATATAAGGCATCCCCCCGATAATAAGACCTCCCCGATAATAAGGCATCCACCGATAATAAGGCATTTTTCATTTCTGAAAAATAAGACATCCCCTGAAAATAAGACCTAGCGCATCTTTGGGAGCAAAAATTAATATAAGACACTGTCTTATTTTCGGGGAAACAGGGTAGGTGCATTTAAAATTTTTATTCCAAATCTCCTTTGAAAGTGTGACTTAAGCACCAATGAAAATTTTACCCTTGGCCTCTCTGCTTCAGTTCACAATCTGCAAAGTGGGGGAGTCTCAGCCTGTCACACAAGGGGGTTGTGAGCAGAACTACAGTGAAAGATTGCGAGCCGCTCTGAGTAAATAGTAATGGGGGCTGTAAAACACAGACTGACTTGTTCAGCAGACACTCCGTGGAGCTCACCATGCTGTGATCACACTTCACCTGCCTGCCATGGTATGCCCTGCTGAAGTGCTGCTTTTCATGGTATATGGAATAGTGAGTGAGTGGCGCCACTGAGAGAACTTACAAGTGATTCCTGTTCACTCTGTAATCCATTCACTGCAGGAAAGTTTGATGACGTCCTGATAAGACACCAGGTGAAGTACTTGGGGTTGATGGAGCACTTGCGGGTGAGGCGAGCTGGCTTTGCATACCGGCGAAAATATGAACTCTTCTTGCAAAGGTAAACGGAGTTCCCTCGAAAGGTTGCTACTCCTAACAATGTGACGGCTCAGTGAGGTCAGGTTTCTTGGAGTCCAATGTCACACAAAGCTCAGGTCTCCTGTGTGCAGGGATGCCCAGGTGTCAGCAGATTGCTGGTCATTTTCTGTGTGTAAGGGCTTTCAGATGCTGCTGTGCTCAGCACCTCAGAATTAGGCTATTCTTCTTGGGACCCTCAGTATGGATTTAGGTGACTAGACCGAAGAACTTTAGCTCAATGTGTTGGATTTACAGAATTTAAGGCAGTATCAGTGCAAGAAGGAAGCTGTCTTAGCCACTGCTGTTGTGCTGAGCACATCTAATCTTCATCTGCTGTAATCATCTGCATCCACTTTAATCTACTCATTGGCCTCTTTGCTCTTTCTTTCAAACTAAGTCTAGTCTTGTTGATGTGCTTTCTAGGTACAAGTCCCTGTGCCCGGCTACTTGGCCTCATTGGCCTGGACCAGCAGCTGATGGTGTGGAGACGCTCATAAAACACATTGGGTACAAACCTGAAGAATACAAACTAGGAAGGTAAATGCTCTTTTCTCTTGCCACAGTGTGTTACACCAGATAATCAGGTCAGGATACTGCTTCTTTTAAAACTGTTGCAATGGAGGATCTTGATTAATAGGCTGTGTTCTCTCTTAGAACGAAAATATTCATTCGTTTCCCAAGGACTCTGTTTGCCACAGAAGATGCATTTGAATACAGCAAACACCTGCTAGGTACAGTTCCAATTGCCTTTTTATCATGCAGAGCCTAATAACCCTTTTTCTGAATAATGAAAAGAAAAATGTCTGTCCTTTATGAGGATTCTTCAGTCATTTGTGAGAAAATAATAGATGCCAGAAACACAACATCCCTGGAGGCAATTACCGGGCTTTCAGGAGATGGAAGTTACAGGAACGGAGTAAGGATTTCAGATCTGACTGATTCTAGGGAAGCTTGAGGTCTTTGGTATTTGTGTGTGCAGGTACCATGATTGCACATACAATACTGAGTTTGCACACACAAATAGCTAGTTGGGCACCTCTTCAGCTTCTGTGGGTGCAGCACCACAACTGTGACTAACAGCTGGGTTAACTGTCTGTGTAAATGTAGATGCTAAAATGTATGTGCTGGGAAACCTCTGCTGCTTAAACATGGCTTACTACTTCCAACTTCTGGAGAGTGCCACAAAACGAAGATTTGTCATGATTAGTGCAGTGCTCTAATACACGTAGAAAAAGGACCCAGTCTGATGTCATTTACATGGAATGTTCATCCAGGAAGATCTTAAATGCATAACGGGAATTGCTTTGTCGGCACTGAAATGCAACCGTTCACGAGCACACACTAACACTTCTGAATAGTGCCACCTACAAGAACCACTCATTTAAAGGAAGCTTACCATGCACGGCAATGGCGTAGAAATGCAGTGGCGTATAACAAAGCATTCGGAGATGGACCGAACAGAGAGCAGACCAAGCCTGCATAGTTAGGAATAGCCAGTTATTGGTGCATCTGTTACCTGAAGCTATAGTCCAAGATGTGAGGTGAGATTCGTAGTCTGCAGGGCCCTGTGGGGGTTGAAGAGATTGCTGAAGAGGAACAGAAATAAGCAGACTGTGCAGGGTCAGAACAAAATTCACATTACATGCGTTCTGTTACATCAGCCCTGTGGAATTCACTCAGAGCACCTGTGGATGCTTCACCCCCTCTCCTGGAGGCGTTGCACCCCATGGGGATGCTGGGGAGACATCCTTCTGTGCCAAGCACTATCTGCCTGAGGGCAAGAAACAACTTCCCTTCTAGGTAGGTAAACTCTTAATTGGCAGTTATAGGGTTCCTTGCACCTGCCTGTGAGACATCTGGTACTAGCGGCTGTTGGAGACAGGTTAATGGAGTAGGTGGACCCCACTTCTTCCGATATGGCTGTTCTTGTGTTCCTCTTTTTGCCAATGACATTGTGCCCTATGCAGAGCCTGCATGCTTTAATTGTTCTCAAATAAACTCCCCACCCATTCCTTCTTAGAGTGACCCTATCACAGGCTATTTTAAGGCTGACTGAATTGGATGCCTTTTCCTTGTGAAATTGGAAGGGCATCTCTCAAAGGGCTGTGACTCCATAGTACCAAGAAATGTGTTTTATTTTCAGTTACGAGAATACAGGCCAGATACAAAGGCTGCTTAGGGAAGAGAGAATACAAGAAACAGAAGGAAGCAGGTAAGTTTGATCATTCCTTAGTGCTGAGTTTTCCAACTTGAGTTTGTAAGTCTGGAGGTTGAGATACCACTTCCCTGCAAGCAACGGCATCGGCACTATACTCACCCCATCTAAGGATGTGTGACTTGTCTTTAGCTGCCAAATAACCGTGGCTGACAGCAGCATTAGAGATAGTCAGCCAGTTCCTTTATTACTCTGCTAGCTTGTGTGACCCTGTTTCCTACTGTGTGTGTGCGTGCGCGCGTCCCATCCCAGTACCGGAGACGGGATCAATGCTGTGTAAGCGTAGTACCCTCTGCTCTATGGATGGAACATAACTGGATGCTACAGCACTGGGAATGTCTGAATGCTTCAGGAGAGAAGTTTTTGCTTGGTTTGCTAGTCAAACTAAGCAGCTCTGTTCTAACTAGCTCGCTGGCTTGTCCTGTTTCTATCCAAGTATGTTAAAAGGACAGCTGTCCTCTCCAAAGGACACGAACAATAAGAGCAGGGCTAAACATTTGTTTAACTGCATGCATCAAGCATCATGCTGGCCTTATTGTCATTGAGGACGTTGGGCCTGGTGTTGCTCTGAAGTTTAGGACCCCAATATCCCCACATCCCCTTCAACAGAGCCACTGTAACACACAGTGCTGGATCCAGGGAGATGCATGGTACTCTAGGAGAGGCCTGAAGCATTCATGCCCTTTACTAAGGAAACTTTTCCTGGCTTCCAAATCAGCAGGGGATTAGCAGGATTCGACAGCAAAGGAACTATAAATATTTCTAAGTGTAACCTATCAGTATGGCTGACTCTTGCAGCTATTAAGCTCGAGGCCTGCTGGAGAGGGGCGCTGGCACGCAAAGAGGCCAAGAGAAGAGTGTGGGCTGTTGAGACCATCAAAAAGTAGGTTTAACTGTGGAAGGTAAAAAGTGGGGGGGAGGGGGAGAGGTATGGGTACCGGGTCACGGGTGGGGTGATCCCAGAGTGCTACCTAGCAAGTATAAGTCTACTCTTGTCCAGCCTGTAGGTGCCTATGGCAGAATAGCTACTTCATGCCCATTTCTCATCTGCCACTTGTTACCCCTTTGCAAATGTTGCTCTTACCTCGACCATCTTCAAATGGTTATTTCTGGCTTGACCAGAAATCTCAAGCCCCTTCTCATGAACTTTGTGGTCCACTTTCACAGCCCGGGTAGATTCTTGTGTTTTGAATGAGTGTCCAGACTTCATGGGTGATCCTCAAATCAAATCTCTAGAAGTTGCCCACTCTGCATGTCTTTAAACCTGACTCTTTCCTGACTTTTTAAAATAGTGCTTTGGAATCTAAGAGCAGAAGGTAATAGAAATAGATCTTCTCTTAAACTTGCAAGCACAATTTATTGGTGCATTAAAAATTAATGGCTTCCATAAAATGGGGTTTGGGTGTTGAGTGGAATAGTCCTTTTAGTGTTTAGCATATTATAAATCTGAGGTTCTCTGCTAAGGAGATTGGTTGTAATGCTTTCTCTGAATTGTACTAAGCAGTTGTTGGCATGAATTTTTTAACCTGACTTACCTTCTGCTCCCATTACTTTCTGAATTCCATTTGTAAGCAAGAGTTCTGATTAGGATCTTTCTTGTAGGTTTATAAAAGGCTTCATCAATCGAAAAAATCCTCTTTGCCCAGAAAACGATGAGTTTATAAGCTTTGTGCAGTACACCTATCTCACGAAGCTCAGAGACCACGTTCCCAAAAATGTCTTGGACAAGAACTGGCTCAAGCCTCCTGCTATCTTGGAAGAGGTGAGGACAGGGTTTGCGAGATAGTGATACAGTTTCAAGGCACTGCTTGTTTGTGTAAACTTCCCTTATAACCCAGTGAAGTGACTCCCTCCAGCTCTGCGCTCAGCCTGCAGCGAATCGTGCTCAAGTGTCCCGAGAGAAGCTGCTCACTTCACTTCCAGTGTTGCCGCTGTCCCCACTAATTTTATTGTGGAAAATTAACATCAGAAATGCACACTCATTACACTGAGATCAGTTACTTACTTCATAGAATCATAGAATACCAGGGTTGGAAGGGACCTCAGGAGGTCATCTAGTCCAACCCCCTGCTCAAAGCAGGGCCAATCCCCAGACAGATATTTGCCCCGGATCTCTAAATGGTCCCCTCAAGGATTGAACTCACAACCCTGGGTTTAGCAGGTCAATGCTCAAACCACTGAGCTATCCCTCCCACCAGCTTAGGGTTGCCAACGATGTATTACAAAAATAAGGGACTTTTCTTAGGACCTGCATCCACCCCCTCCTGATATTATTATTACTAAGCACTATACACCTACATTTGCCGGGGTATTTTCTTTTTTGCAGCACTCAGCAACTCTGATCTTGTTGTAGAGAGATGAAAAAAATAAGGGACGTCCCCCCTTGTAATAAGGGACTGTTGGCAACCCTATGTTGCAGTAGAAGAACGAACCCCACAGCATTTTAAACTTGCAGCATGAATAATTTGTGTCTCTTCTTGGCTCTCTGTCACACATTATATCCCACAGCTGGGGCTTGGCAGGCTGAGAGGTATGGCCTCGCTTGGTGTAAGAACTGGATGAACAGTTCAGATCATCCCCAAGAGAATACTAAATTTAAAACAGTTGTTTACCTTTTTATTGGCCTTCTAATCCTTGGTACAGAGTTGTCAGAATACATCAGATTCTTGAACCATCTGTCTGAGATTCTGAACTGTCATTTTTACAGAAACAGCATCTGTTCTTGTACAAAACTCCCATTTCCTTGATAAACATCTTCGATCACTTCAGCTTCAGAAATACTACTCTGCATTCACCTAATGTACGGCATCTTCAAAGCACTGCACAAACACGAACCATCTCTCCCTAGAGTAAACCCATTTTACTGGGTGGGGTGGGGGGAAGGGGAGGGAACCTGAGGGACAGGTTGACTTGTACTAAAGTCAGACATGGAATTGGTGTCCGAGCTGAGACTAAATTTTACAAATTCAGTTCATGCTGCCTGTTTAGCTCCACACCGGTTACGTCTGGACACCTGGTGCATGTTTACATTGGAAATACATTCTGTTATTTTCTGCAGACCTCTGAGATGCTGAAGAAAATCTGCATGAGGAACCTAGTGCGACAATATTGTCAAGGGATTACAGCTGAGAAGAAGGCCCAGGTAATATATGGAGTGTGTGTGCGCTCATGAAGGGATGTGGTAGAGGACATTCCATCAGATAAGAGTCCTTTTCTTTAGTGAGTGGTACAAAGCAAAAGCTATAAAAGGTAATTAACTTTACATTTTATGCTAGCCCAACCAATGATTCCTTTCCCCCTTTGCAGTAGGAAAATAAATATTCATGATTTTCTTTGAGGGTGATGGCCCTAACCTTCTGTTGAGGGGTATTTTAAATACACAGTACTGTTCTTCCCCATTGCCTGAGCTGAGACCTGTGTAATATGAATGGGACTATTTCCCATCACTTTTCAGATGAACAGTTTAAAATCGGTCAGGCTGGTTGTTTACTAAATCCTTGCAGTAGCAGCACAGGAATAAAGTAAACATGGTGGGAGAAATGCAGCAAATCGCAGGAACCCTGCACTAAGAGGGATGTCCTTCACTCAGGCTCTAGTCTGGCTAGTGGGAAACTTGACTGGCAATATAAACAGGTGGTTGTTTGTTTTTGTTTCTTTTTAATAGTTGCAGCAAAAAGTAGTAGCGAGTGCCATTTTCAGAGGGAAGAAGGATGGCTACCTGCAGAGCATAAGCCAGCCCTTTGCAGACACCAGGCTAAGTGAGTATACAACAAACTTCTTCACTCCTGTGCGCCTTACTCAATATAGTCCCATTTAATATACTGGGCAACAGATCCTGAGGTCTGTGGAAGTTTTGCTGGAGTGAGGACTATCCAGTTACGTCCTGTAGGAAGTGGTGGTGGTGTTTTTTCTGCTGACTCAGCTCTAGATTCCAGCATCCTGTTGCTTATTATGGACTGACGCCTAAAGACCATCTGTTAGAGGAGACCTTTCAAACACACAGTTTTAGTGTGTTTCGGTTGCGTTGGGAGATGAAGGTTTTGGTTAATGATGGGATGCTTTCTGAGAAGGAGCCCACCTAGATCTCTGTAGAGAAAGGAGAGCTGGACTGAAGAAGTATCAATGGGAGCTAATCCAATCCAAGCTGAGGATGTACCCCTATGAGATCAATGGGGCAAGAGATAGATAGATTAGTATAAAATGTCCTTACTCAGTAAATGAATCTTAACATTGTGGGACAAATATTTCACAGGAACAGTTTCAGGAGTCCCTCTAAGTGAGGCCATAAAATCATGGAATGTTCAGTTAGAATGTGGATGAAGCTTAATGAGATTAAAACAGTGAATGCAGAGGCTGGATCAATTCTGATGGACATGGTGGCACTGCATACACTTACATACCGTGTGGTACGTGTTTCTGGTTTGCTCCTTAGGTGAGAAAGACATAAACCCCAAAGTACTGCAACTAATTCGTGGTGAGAAGGTCAAGGTAAGGAGGAGAAATCTGCGATTGAACATCTTATCAGCAACGTCTCACTGTCGTCACCCTCCCTCTTAACCAGGTCACTGCCAAGACTTGTAAATGTGCCAAGGTTAACCTTGTGCTTCAAAATCACAGCCAGTTCCAAAGGATGGTACATGCAATCAAATAACCAATGTAGCCAAATATTTTTACACTGGCCCGGCCTATCTCTGGGTTATGAGTTTAACTTTAAAGCCCATCCTTGTGCTGCTTTTGAGTAAGTCTGTACCTAGGAAGCTGATGAAACACGAAATTATTTATAGTGTAAAGGTTCTTTTTAAGCCTTCATGGGGTGGGAGGGGGGAGAGAGTTCATTGATCTGATCATGTGTGTGGGGAGTTCTTATGGGGCTTATTGACCCAACGCATTAACAGCATTTTCAGGCTCAGATTGATTCTGTTTTGAGAATCCTGTAGATGGAGTGAGTGGCTGGTAGGGAATTCAGTGCTGCTTTCCTTTTCTGGGACGGCTGAATGATGGAAACCCAACAACTTAATGCCCCATTATTGTTGTGCCTCTGCCAGCACATAACTGATAGTTAAACTGCAGATGCATATAGTGCCCATTATGTTCTCCCATAAAGCTGGAGGGCCATACAAAAGATACAGAATAAACTGTTTCCCAAATCTCATGATCTGCCCCCACTCACAGCAAAACCTCCCACCCCCAATTTCATAGCTTAACAAAACCAGTTCTATCTATTTCCAGTGTATTCTAAGAAGGAGAAGGCAATAACACCCTAAATCTTGTCTTATGCTATAGTTCCCAGAATTTCAGGCCAATGTTGCCTGCTTCCTGAGTTGTCTCCGTCGGAACCTAACCTCAGTGGGAGCTGCTAACATTCACATGTTGTTTCAGTATGTGACGCCAGTTGTAAAATACGACAGGAACGGGTTTAAAGCACGAGAACGGCAACTTCTTCTGACCCAGTCAGCAGCTTATGTGGTGGAAATGGCCAAGATCAAACAGAAAATAGACTATGCGACTCTGAAAGGTAACAGTGTAAGTCAGTGCTAGTTCTTCTTCTCTTGCAGAGGTCATCAAAATCTTGGCAAAGGGGCAGAATGTGAAGAGAAAGAGGGCTTACCCCCTTGCTAATTCCTCCTCCCCTCCAGGTTTCCAACCCCCTCACCTGCTATTTAGCTTAGTGATTAAATCCTTTACACTTCTTGGTGGTTTGTAAAAAGACGTTCTCAAGCACGGAGGGTTATTGCTTCACTTGTTTCCTGCTGACTCGCTGAAGGATGACCACAATTCATCAGCTAATGCAGTGTAACCTCGTGACCATGTGCCTGAGTATCAGAAACTAGACACTTTTCTAAACAACCCTACTCTACAGGTATTTTTCCTTTAAGTCTTACTATTGTCTAAAGGGTTCATTCAGTTCTGGGTTGAATTACTCAGGGGGGTTAGTTACTATATATCGCTACTCTTGTTTGAGAGAACACCCTTGATTCTCCATTACTGTAACGAACAAGCATCTCTTGGAGAGGAATCTTATTAAATGACCTGAGAAACCAGACCTCATCTGGGGAACAAATGTCAGGTCACTCCACTGATTGCACAGACCCTTTCTATTTATAAAACCCACTAATCTCTGTAGAGTAGTCGTCTGTAGCCATCTATGTGCTGCTGCAAGGTTGGGGAACCATATCTCTGTCTGTCACAGCAAACAGTGCACAAGGCAAAAGGGATTAGCGACTAGATTCTTCAGAGGAAATAAGAATTTCCAAACATCACTAAAGAGCAGTTTATGCACATGTCCATGAAACTGGCATAATTTGGAAAGGAATGGCTGCACATTCAAAGTGTGTGCGCTTTTTTTTTTGAAATATCCCATTCTGGCAAGATAGTAGAATTTGTTGGCGGGGATGGGGGTTACACATCACAAAATCCTTGATTATCGCTAGATAACACAGAATATTTTCAAAATTAGCTGTTTCAATATGTTAGGAATTAAAATAGGGAAAAATATAGAAAGCAATGTAAGAATAATGCCCAGGAATTGGCATTGATGCTTATTTCTCAGCTGCTGTTGGAGCAAAGGTTTCTGGGAGCTGGTAAGCGGGAGAGAACCTTTTCCTCGTACTTGAAAAGGTACAAATTCAGTGTACTGTCCCTTTCTCCACACAAGCCACAGCTTGAGGGCCCTGATATTGTAAACAAAACCACCAACCTTCACCCAGGATGCGGATTGAGTTTTATGGTTATCTCTGAAAGTGGCTGTTTCTCTTGCTCTAACTTTTGGGTTCTTTTTTAAGGTATTTCTACCAGCAATCTGAGCGATGGGCTCTTGGTTGTCCATGTTCCTGAGGACAACAAACAGAAGGTAAGCTACCAGAAAGCTTCTAGTGAGCCAGACGAATGTGGAACATCTTCACATGAAACAACCAAGTTCCTATAAATACCAAATGCACTAGGGGCAGCATTTTACAAACCTCCTTATACAGGATCACTGGTTTGAGAGGGGGAAAAAGAACCATAAACTGTTACCTATCATTAGAAAATGGGTCGGACATTTCTCGGATGCCACTGCTAGGCCATGGTGAAAGCATTTCCCTACGTTTACAAATGTTGTCTAGCTTCACTGCTGGCTCTTTGCCCTTGTGCCTAAGAAAGTTGAATTATTTTATCCTCATTTCTGCTTTTAGGGAGACGTGATCCTTCAGTGCGAGCACATCTTTGAGACCGTCACAAAGCTCAGCATGCTGGCCAATAAGCAGAACGCTGTCCAAGTTGTTCAGGGAAGGTAAGCCCCTCTGTTGCCATTCACGCTACATCTTAGAAAGGGATTATGTGGCACTGAGCTCTCCCATTTAGTCAGCCAAAAATCTTTCGACCCAGCAGTCCACACCTACCTAATAATGCAATGTCCTTACATGGTCACAGGGCAGGATTTGGCCCTTAAGCTCATTAGGAGAGCGGTGCGGAGCTTGGAGGTAGTTTTCAGGTAATTGTTTCACAGAACATTTCCCCAGCAGTAGCTGTGGTAGTGACTTCTTCGCTGGCTTAGTTAATGTAGGTTAACAGGTATAGTGCTGCATCTGTTCAACAAGTGGACTATAGTGGATTCGTGCTAGTGTGAATGATATGGCTCTGTAGTAAATATAGCTTCCAGCATGTCTGTGTAGCTGGATAATCAGCTGTGTCAGTTTTACTTATAAAAGAGCTTTTAATTTCATAACTTTTTAAATGCAATATTTTTCAAACAACTGCTTCCTTCCATTGGAACAAGTCTGAGTTATTTGACTGTCGTGAAGTCATCTGGGTGATACCCTGTTCATTTTGATCGAACATACTGCAAAGACAAGATCATGGAGGAGCCTTAAACTGCCAGCAGTTTAATGGCTGGGTTTTCTTTAAACTGAGCTGTGCTGACCCAATGGATAGACAGTATGTCAGCCAGATCACTCCAGAAACATGCTGCTCTCAACTAGACAGGAGCAGGGTCTGGAGACACTAAACACTGAGAAGAGGCAGTTTCTTCCAGATAACCTCTGATAACGCTACCAGCGCAGTATGTATTTAGGCCTTGTGGGCTTTCAGGAGACAGGGAGGTGATGTGTATCGATCCTAGACTGAAACCAATGGACTGCAAAAGATACATTTTCCTGCTCTTTATCTTCCTTCTGATTCGGTTACTGTAATACAGCATTTACGCTTGTTCAGTCCGGCCAGGCATGCTGTCTAATTTGGCATGCTTATTCTTTTTTCCCCCCTTCATTAGTGTGTTCTAGTAATCAAACTGCTGTTCTGGCTTGGTTGCACATGTGCAATTGTTTAGAGAGTTTCTGTCCTGAGGAGTTTTGAACTTTAACTTAATGAGATCTGCCTGGGGAACAGAACCAAAGAGGATCTTAGAGTAAAGCCTATTGTAAGGAAAGCACGTAACAAGTAATATACATTTGTGTACTTGCAGCCTCCAGTTTCACATCAGTTCTGGGAAAGAAGGGATGATAGCTTTCACAGCTGGGCAGGAGCCTCAGATCTATAAAGCCAAAAATGGACGCCTAACCGTGGTAAGACCTGATTCTAGAACTAGAATTCTAAGTTGCCTCTGCCACGAAGGCTCTTCGCGTGGGTGACGTAAGTGAGCAGAGACAGCTCTGTTCATTTAGAAAACGGGCCCGATCACTTCCTCTCGTTGTCTGTGCATTACAGTGTTGGGGTCAGATAAATGACTATGCTTCATCTTACTCAATAAATCTCCACTGTGTATCCTGAGTCCTGCCTACTCACCTTAGTTACACATTCTTACGGTTGCTTCCTCGTGTTAGCCCTGCAGAGCCAGCCTGGCAATGGAGGGGGAGCTAGATTCTCGTCTGGCTTCTGCAGCACCAGACTTGTTCATCAGACTCCACTGCAGAATCTTCCTCTATGGTGGCAACGTGTGAGCCTACAAACACAGCTGGACTTTCAGGTCCCGGGCAGAGTTTGGTGGTTAGGAAGAAATAAGCAAACTTTACATGCTTTCCCTGAGAAAGCAAGAACCTCACAGTTCCATTGGCAGTTACTTTCCAGAGCACAACCATGTCTTTAAGGCACTATCAAGTCTCTAGAGACTGGTGGATAAATCCTGCCTCATTCTGTCTGGTACTAGGGACTTGCTTCTACCCTCTTCCTAGCATTTGGGTAGAAAAGAGCAGGAAGATTAACAAGCCAGAGTAAAGGGAACTCTTCCTCCACCAGCCCAAATGTCTCATGGGCACCAGGTAGCAAAGGTAGGAGTCTCTCTCAGAAGCTGTTTCACAGGCAACGATGCCAGCATGTTAAGGAACACTTCAACTTAATTTAAAGCTGGCAGTTGGTATATCCATGTCTTTTCTCCACTGTCTCTGGGTACCAATGGGTTTTTAGCCATAACTAAAGCACCTGGGTGCATCACTTCGCTTTCCTTGCTGATCCCCAGAGGTGCATGTAGCATAATGTGCTTCCTGGCACCGGAGTTCTTCTTCCACACTGTTCTCCCCAAGGCTGGAATGTCTGCACTGGAATAAAATAGCTAATAAGGCCTTCCTTTTGTCACAGGTGTCAACCAGAACAAAGTCCTGATGGTGAACAGGAATTCCTGCTCTGCTTATCACTATCTTTGCTCAGAACAGAAAGGAACCCACTGGATGAGATCAGCACTGACATCTTCCAGCTGAAAGCTTTCTGCTGCCATAAGACTGTTGTGATTTGAGTTCACCTGCATCATTTCAGCTCTTTGGGGTTTTTTTAAACTGAAGTTAATATTCTGGATTCCGTTATGTTGCTGTAACATTCCCATTGATGTAGATTCTAGTTACTAAATTTCATAAATCTGTTTAACCCAAACGATGAAATTCTCTAACATGCAAAAATAGCTGTCTTAACTTACTGGGTAAGTAAAGTTAAGATCTTAACCCATCCAGGAAAGACTTTGAGCAAAACCAAAAGGGGTTGAGCAGGGATCAAATGGCACTAACCAGCAGTAATGCACAAACTGCAAGCAAATGTGGCAGTATGATCTGGAACCATCTCTGCCCCCATGAGACAGCCTAGACTTCACCCTGATGCACCAGAGCCTAAGTGGGCAGAGTGAGTGTGTGCTCTGAACACGTTCTTTACTTGACTCAACATAGTACTAGATGAGGTTGCTTAGCTGGAAACCTCATTCACCCAGCTTTCTTTCTGGCCAGTTAGTGTCTATAGTAGACAGAAGTCTGAGTCATTCTTCATGTTTGGTATATTGATGGCTATACACAGTGCACTGTATGAGTACAAGGCACTGAAAATAGTAATGAAATGAAAATAAAAGATGGGAGAAAAAATTCTTTGACTTTAAATTTAATTGAGCTGAACCAATAGAATGTAAGAATGGTCAGACCAAAGGTCCCTCTAGCCCAGTATCTGGTCTTCCCACAGTGGCCAATGCCAAGTACCCCAGAGGGAATGAACAGAACAGGGAATCAGTGATCCATCTTCTGTTACCCATTCCCAACTTCTGGCAAACAGAGGCTAGGGACACCAACCCTGCCCATCCTGGCTAATAGCCATTGATGGACCTATCCTCCATGAACTTATCTGGTTCTTTTTTTAACCCTGTTATAGTCTTGGTCTTCACAAGATCCTCTGGCAAGGAGTTCCACAGGTTGACTGTGATATGTGGGGGAAAAAAATACTTCCTGTTTGTTTTAAACCTACTGCCTCTTAATTTTTTTGGTGATCTCTTGTTATGAGTAAATAACACTTCTTTATTTACTTTCTCCACACCAGTGATGATTTTATAGACCTCTATCATATCCCCCACCCCTTAGTCTTCTCTCTTCTAGGCTGAAAAGTCCCAGTCTTATTAATCTCTCCTCATACAGAAGCCGTTCCATGCCCCTAATCAATTCTGTTGCCCTTTTCTGAACCTTTTCCAATTCCAATCTTTCTGAACAAAGCACAATCTCTTGACTTGCAGAGTCTTCAACTGTCTCCTCTCATTGAGACAAAACTACCTTCTCTCACTGCTTAGAAAGTGAATCTGGTAGAGCAGTGGTTTGCAGCCAGTCGTCTGCAGACCCTTGGGGGTGGGGGACACCGCAGACTAAGATTTCCAAAGGGGTCTATACCTCAATTTGAAAAATGTTTAGGGGTCCACCAATTAAAACAAGTTGAAGAACACTGTTCTAGAGGGAATGAATGCAGATGTTGATTGGCCCCTCTTCTAGCTCAGGTATGTGTGGTGGCAGCTATGGGGGTGGGAGTATTTTTCCTCCTTCCCCAGACTCTGCAGATGTATTAAGATGGTTCTTGCTAGCTCAGTGCTCCCTATGCTGCAAAGTATGAGGCAGGTACTCCTCCTCGTGCTCCATCAAAGCAGAGAATGCCAAGATCTGCTTGGGATGGGCTGAAGCCACAGACTGCATATCCTTGACTTTTTGCCGCTAAATCCTGCTGCTGTACTGATGAAGGGGGAAGAGTCTGGATTAACCAGCTATTCAACTACACTCCATATCGGAAGGTAAAACAATCAACCTAGGGGGAGATTAGAATGTGATGTTTAGCTTCCCCTAAAAAAGCACTTGCTATGGGAGCCAGCCAGGTAAGACGAGGGATGGTTTTAAAAACAACAATCAAGAGGGATGTAAATATGAAACATTTCTAATTTATTTTGCATATACTCAAACCAAGCTCTAGTACATACTGCATACACAACCATACAGAGGAATCTAGCTTAAGCTTTTTGGGCACAGCTAGACAAAGTTGGTGATTGTACAAAGCAGACGAGCGTACTAGTGCCGTACGTTCAGTGTAACCCAGGGCATGGAGAACACTCGGTGAACCAAGCCTTAAGCAAGGTGCAGTTTTGAGCTTTGCTGCTTTACCTTAAACGACAAGATATTTCCATGAATAACTTGATCAGCGGCACTCTGCGTTGTCAGTATTACTGCTTGTATTGCATGCTGGAAACCATGACACATGGGCAAGAGCCTGAAACAGTCATGCACTTTGACTTGATCTCTCACAGCTGCTGGTTGCTAAGATATTGCTTGTTACCAACGGGGGGTGACCTTAGTTGCATAAAAACTGCATCTCATGAAAGTGGTAGAGGCAAAGGCTTTCTATATGATCCCTTGGCCTTGATGCTGCTGCTCAAAGAACAGCTCACCCTTGAAAAGAAAATTGTACTCTTCGGATGGTATTGAAAGCCTGTAAGTTAGTGAAACTATCCCCAGCCAGCTGTTGTGTCAGGGGAGATCTATTTTAAAGCACAGTGAGGCTTGCACTAAGATTGACTTGTCAGTGTCTGAAGTATGCAGATGAAAGCTGTGTGCTAACAGCTAAGGGGTTGGATTCAAGGCTTCCAATACAATCGAAAGGCCACCTTTCTGCTGGTCTTCAGGCCCTGGCTGGTGGTTTTAATATTCTGCAGCATAATTAAGGCTTTGTTGAAACTTCTACCCTATTTAATAAGCTTTGTACTATAGAGAATGCTTTGTTCCCTGCTGCTCCATGAGGGAGGCCCTCTGAGGTCATGGCCTTCATACAGGCAATGAGTTGTGGTCCCATCCATAACTACAGTCAGATCACACACTGCACATTATTTTCTAACAGACAAGACAATGGTACACTTGTATTGCATAACTAAGGCAATTAGAGAGCTAAACCAAGAATGTACTGGACTGCTGTCACAGTAACTCAATCCTTCCTTCTGACTAACATAGCTTTTAAAAACATAGCCTTCTCCTTTGCTTGAGCTGTGTTAATATAACTGAACAGCTCTTTACGAGGGGGAAATGCCACCTTTTAATCTGATTAAAAAGGGCTGGGGAAAGGTGGTGTTTATAGAAAGCTTTTTTTTTTTTTTGGTTAAATTGTACCACCAAGGGGTAGAAATCTAAGCCACTGTACTTATACTAAGATCAATGTGTAACCGAGTCTTGTGTATTTCCTTCTTCTGTGGGCTCCTCACAGTAGAAATGGAAATGCTGTTAGCACTATCCATTCCTGAATGGAAAAGGAAGCTACCTCTACCCTGGAAACACAGCTCACTTAGTGCAATAGCAAAGACAGGGGGAGAGATTGGACCACTTGACAGAAAATGTAGATTTCATGTCCCTCACTCCTACACAACTGACCAGTCAGCCCTGTAACCGTGGTGGGTTGTGCTTTAGTAAACAAGGAAGAGCTAAAATCTCACAGTACAAAGTATTAGAAATACAGAAGTGTGCAGTTCACTAGAGTGGAGGCTTTCCTCCACCCCCCACCACCAAACTAGGCTTGTAAATAACCAACCCCCCCAACTGAACAATAAAGTGGGTGTGGGGGGGGGACAAAACAACTTCCTTCACTGTGACAAGAGTTTTAGAAATCAAAAATCACATGTACCCATGACAGACAAGCCATCTCCTGGGCCAGTACAGACTTGAGATTAAAATGAATAGCCTAGCTTAAACACTGGACCCTGGAAGGGCTTCTCTAATATTAGACAACTGGGGAGTTATTACAGTATCTACATACAAAACATTGATATGATTGCACTTTAAGCCCACATCTGTCAGTTATACACAGTGATAGTTCAAGCTGCTAAATTGATTGTTTGGTTTGAAACTAGCTTTATCACAGTGACCTCGTTACAGAAAACTTTACTACTAGAAAGTTAACGTTTGAGGGTCTAGAAAACAAGCACTATAGACAGACCTGTACCATGAAAATCATCTTTGGCTGACAGACCATTGCCTCTGACAAGCAGTCTCCAAGGCTTGATGGATTTAAGCTACACAAGAGTGATGTACCATTAAATAAACAAGTCAAAATATTGATTGTCCAGTAATCCCTACAAGCAGGTGTATGTATGGCTTTATACCATTCCTACAAAACATTACTTTAGAGGAGCAACATCTAGTGACACTAACCAAGATAGCAGTTGTCAGCAGAATATTAGTTTTAAAGGTATTACTAAGTGATATAATCAGGTCTATACTAATTTTACAGTATAACTTTACTTTTGTCAGACTTCCTGCTAGCTCTGTTACTGGAAAGCCAGAATCACCAGACAGGTGGTCCAGCTGGTCCATCATCCAAACAAGAGAGGCCAATACCATTCTGCATCAGCAGAAGCTGCAAGAAACTCTACACCAGAAGATGAGGGACAATCTGCCCCGTGTGAAGGTCTCATTCAAATCCCTGAAGCATGAGGCTTTATATTCCTTCCAAAACTTAGAACAAACTAACTCTGCCTAGTCTTATTTTTAATAGCATCCACTCCCTCTGCAGAATAGATGAACCTCCACCATCACTTCTACCTGACTCTCTACTATGCAACAAGAGACTAGGAGGTAGATAAAACACATTATTTGCAACAAAAAGCAGTCTTAGAAAGCGTAGAGGTCTATAGAGTATTCTATAGATTATAGTCATTTTCTTCCAGGTGGCCTAGAATATGCTGTGATAGAGACAGTGGAGAATAGCTGGAGATATTGACACTTAAAGGGATGT
The DNA here is from genome assembly GCF_013100865.1 of Trachemys scripta elegans. Taxonomy (NCBI): domain Eukaryota; kingdom Metazoa; phylum Chordata; order Testudines; family Emydidae; genus Trachemys; species Trachemys scripta. The sequence continues at coordinate 3,801,811 of NC_048312.1, read as the reverse complement.
CCACCCATTTCTCCCCAGTAATCACCAGTATAACAGCATGAGAGGTAAAGCTCCTGCTATCCCTTATGGAACTCAAACTATGAGTAAATGTCTAATTAGCTCCGTATTTAGACTAGGATTACATGGTGTTAGGAGTAGCCCATGCTAGAGTTATCTCGGACAGCTGTAAAGAAAAGGCTCCCTCTTGATTCAGGAGGAAGTGGAAAACCAGTAATCTAGCATGAACCTTCAAATTACATTCTGGGTTTAAGAGGAAATGGTGACTGACTACAGTAGAAATCCTGGACGCCTTAGGTAAAATGTTATGCAAGTCTAGGTTATTCCTAGCCCTCCATTTACATAATGTATAAATATCTCCCACCCTTGAACTGCACCATAAAGAAGCTGAGGGTTCTCCACTATTCCCTAGCACACCACTTTCACTGAACCATCACCACAAAGCTCAAGCAGGGGATGCCATACCCAGCGCACTTTAACGTGCTTCCTGAATTTTGAACTTGAGCCTGAGTAGCTGCCAGCACTAAACAACAAAAACTAGTCACTGCCAACCAGCGAGACCTAGCCCCAGAGCAGGTCTGGTTCTGAAACAGTATCACTGTCATCTATTTCAAACCATGCAAAGCAATTCAATTCTGGAGGGAAGCCAGTGTCCATAGAACCGTATCTTCTGAAAGCGAGGCTGAAGCATTTCTATCTAAGGTGCCTTCCCCCTTAAAGGTCCAGATAGGAGGAGAGTGGAGAAAGTGCTGAAGCAGATGAGGTTAGTTTCTTTAGCATCGCCGTGGCACAGAATAGCATTTCTCATGTACAGTAGGTTCAGGTGGGATGGCGTAAACGGGGGTCTGTAGGGAAGGTGGACAGCTCTTTGAAAATCCTAGAGAAAGTGCAGAATAAATACTAAAAGGCAGAAGGAAAGGGACACTCCTCCTCTCTAAACACAACAGCAGGAAGAGGAGTGCTGAAAATTCAGAGCCATTACACCAAATGCATTGATCTGACCCTTGATACCTTCTTTATTCCTCTAATAGCTTCATGTTATACTTCATGTTAAATACCCCAAAATATTCTAGTCTGGTATAAAATATAATTTTATAGACTTCACTGAACATAAATAAGTTGACTGGTTATCAACTGTAAAGAATGGAACAGGTCACAAGAGGGCTGTGCAGTCTGCAGCTGTCACTCCTCACTGGTGAAGATGTGCCCTGTCATCTGGACGCTTAATATGAATCCTTCGCACACGTTCAATGCGCTCCCGCTCCTCGTCCTCATCCAGGTGATGAGAGCGGCCCGCTGCCCCTCCTGTCGCCTCCAGAAGCGCGTTGTCGGGTCCTCGTCCATCCTGAGCCTCGTAAAGCAAAATGTTCAGTGTCTCTTCGTAAATTCGGGCTTCTGGGAACTCCACCTGGGTGCCCAAAACAGCTAGTTTAGGAGAAGCAAAATCAATCTTACTCATTCCAGGCTGGCTTAAACTTCAGCCCAGCCCTCCAGTTTGTATGTACCCTTTGGTATTTAAGAAATCCTCTCCATTATTCTTGGGTGGTGGTACTCTGCAGGAAGTGTGAAATCTTGCAAAAAAGTTACAAGCTATTAAGAGGAACTCTTCAAGATATATGTTTCTGTGCTCCACCGGCTGGCTTTCAGCCTCAGCTGTCCAACAGCCAGATTCTTTCTGGGCAAGGTAAGATTGTATGTGAACAGAATACTACTGGTATACAGTTAAATATGTGAACCTGGGTGAGTGCATGAGTGGTTTAAAGATCAGAGCTTGCATTTATTTGTATTGTGATAGCATCTGGTAGTACCCTATTGTGCTAGGCAATGCACAAGATTATCCCTGCCCCACGGAACTTATACACCTCTACCCCAATACAATGCTGTCCTCGGGAGCCAAAAAATCTTACCGCCTTATAGGTGAAACCACGTTATACCGGACTTGCTTTGATCCGCCAGAGCGCGCAGCCCCTCCCCCCCGGAGTGCTGCTTTACCGCGTTATAGCCGAATTCATGTTATATGGGGTCGCGTTATATTGGGGTAGAGGTGTTATTAGTTTGATTGTTCTCTGCCCTCTCCTCTTTAGAAGGTATAGTGGATGCTCTAGGGAGGGGAGAGCTATTAAAGGGAGGCTTCAAAACAGAAGTAAGGACATTACTCTTACAGCAGCTACCAAGTAGCATGAATGAGTTTTATCCCTACCTTTGTCTGTTTCTTCTCAGTAGCATAGACAATGGAGGTGCAGCAGACCTCAGCAATCTTACGCCCCTGTCCATAGAAAGACCAGCAGCAAATCTCATCTCCTATCACATCCTTAATAAAGAGGACTCTCCCATTAAACCGCAGTGACAGCTTATCAAACAGCTCGATGTTCTTCAGCATGTTGTCATCAGAATTACTGCAAGAGAACAGGGCATCAGTCAAACAGAGTTAATGCCATGCAGAGGAAATGTCAGCAACTCTGGAGGTCTACATGGCCTGCCTCCCTTTATTTACTGTACTAGCCTTCAAGGCTGTTTAGACTTGAGCTCTAGGGCTGCTTCATCCCACTAAAAATCACTCACTGCATTAGGGGAGACTGGCCTTCAGCGGAGAAGGTGCAGAGTCAGTGCTGGGAGTAACCACTTCAGGATCCATCCCTCAACTAACCTAGTCCAGCTACTAAAGTTTAGCATTAGCTGGATTGGGCCAGTGCTGTCATGAGTTATATACGGTCACATATGAGCACAGGAGCCCAGCCACCATGCCTGCCCAACTGAGAGCCACACAGGCACAGCCCTCGGGCTCCTGGCCAACTGCCAACTCGGTATGTAAGAACGCTGCAGGCCATGCAGAAGACAGGGCATCATCTTGCCATGGAGCCCCTGCAGGTCACAGCTGGGTATTAAAGAGAAAGCTCTTTATTGCTGCAAGTGTGCACGTAGAAATGGAAACTTCTCCCATGGAAAGCTAACCCCCAGGGACTCCACAAACTATGCAGGAAAAGGGCTTACTGCGTATGTCAACAACACACACTCAGTAAAGGGAAAAGCACATTCTCCTGGAATCTGGTTTCAGACTGTTAGTTTCCAGTTGAAACTGTACATTTAATAACTGAGAACGGAAGTTGTTTTACCTGGTGTAGGAATATTTGTTATTACTTCTGTTATACAGCAACTTTACTGCTGGCTGGAAGAAAACAAACATACAGGAAGCACAATTTACTGGCTATAGTACAGCTGCAACCTTGGTTCCAGGTAGCAGAGAAGGGGTCATCTGAAATCTGAAGTGACAGTACTGTGCGTACACCCCCCGTTTGTGGAAATGAGGCTGAGGCTGCTGCCTGGTGCTAGCGGGGCAGCCCTGTGGCCCCAGGACAGGTACAGCACAAGCTTCCCCCACAGCGTGCCTTAACCCTGAGGGCCCTGGGCTGTGGTGACCAGATCATAGTTGGCTCTCCATGGCCATTCCAGCCCTTTATGCCTCTGAGGAGACCCCCAATTAATGCCTGCTGTGGTGGCATTTTGTGAGGGGGAGGGATAGCAGGCAGGAGAGTGCATACCTGTCTAATAGGAACAGGAGCCACTAACATTTCATGGCAGGCAAATATCAGTCACTATTGGGCTGGTAAGACAGGTGAAAGGCTCTATAGCCCACGATTGATGCCCTAAGTAAACCTGTCCTCCCTACCGACTTTATCTGAATACATAAGGCAGAGAAGGCCCCCACTGTAAGATGCATTTTTTTTTTAAATGTAGACCCATTTAAAGACCTAACTGAAAAGCTGTTTAACTTCTAATTCAGATGGAATAACTAGGCTGCAGAGAGACCAAGTACCAGTTTTCAGACTCGCAAGTTAACAGATGGGTTCCTGAGCATGCACAATTCTGAAAACTAGTGGACCACATTCCAAAGAGTCAGCTGTCCTAGAACGGCCAGACTGGGTCAGACCAAAGGTCCATCCAGCCCACTATCCTGCCAGGTGCCCCAGAGGGAGTGAACCTAACAGGTAATGATCAAGTGATCTCTCTCCTGCCATCCATCTCCACCCGCTGACAAACAGAGGCTAGGGACACCATTCCTTACCCATCCTGGCTAATAGCTATTAATGGGCTTAACCTCCATGAATTTATCTAGTTCTCTTTTAAACCCTGTTATAGCCCTAGCCTTCACAACCTCCTCAGGCTAGGAGTTCCACAAGTTGACTGTGCGCTGTGTGAAGAACTTCCTCTTATTTGTTTTAAGCCTGCTGCCCATTAATATCATTTGGTGGCCCCTAGTCCTTATATTATGGGAAAAAATAAATAACTTTTCCTTATTCACTTTCTCCACACCACTCATGATTTTATATACCTCTATCATATCCCCCTTAGTCTCCTCTTTTCCAAGCTGAAAAGTCCAACCCTCTTTAATCTCTCCTCATATGGGACCCGTTCCAACCCCCTAATCATTTTAGTTGCCCTTCTCTGAACCTTTTCCAATGCCAGTATATCTTGTTTGAGATGAGGAGACCACATCTGTACACAGTATTCAAGATGTGGGTGTACCATGGATTTATATAAGGGCAATAAGATATTCTCCGTCTTATTTTCTATCCCTTTTTTAATGATTCCTAACATCCTGTTTGCTTTTTTGACTGACGCTGCACACTGCATGGTCGTCTTCAGAGAACTATCCTCGATGACTCCAAGATCTCTGTCACTCTGGGTGGTGAGCTCTGACTAGCTAATCAGGGTGTGTGCGCAAACTTCCCCCAGGGACCAAGCACAGCCTGCTCCCTCTTACCTTATTGGATGTTGCTATAAGTTTTTGCTCTTCCTTAGAAGAAGTGATGACTGGTACTTTGCAGAATGGCTCGTATGCATCTTTGTTCTGCTGAAACAAGACAGCCCGTCAAATGCAGCAGGTGAATGGAAATCTACAGTAGGGCCTTTGAACAAAATGCAGGGGACCATCAAGCCTTCTCTCATATTGACGCCTGGGGTTAGCTACAGCGATGCAGATGGAGTGGTGACTCACTATTGTCTGAACCAAGAGGACTTGATAGAGCAGTGAGCTGACCCCATGAGACAGCTATGTTCCTTTGTGTAGACATGCTAGGGTACAGGGGCATTACATACTTCCCCATCTTACTCCCCAGAGGGAAGAGGTACAAGAACAGCTGCTGAGGTGCTTTGGGGAGCCTGGGCTCCATCCCCAAGACTGCAATAATGCACCATAGGCCTGTGCCTAAGGCCCTGCCTTCTGGGGTTATGTGATTCTAGATGCCCAACGTTTTCATTTAAACTCATTTATGGAAAAATGTGATCTGAGCATAACTGATGTAATGATGCCTGCCTGAGTCTGCAGAGAGCCTGAAACAAACAATGGCTCAGAGGAATTAACTGTCCCATGCATCTCAACAGGTTGTTAACTCCAAGACCCACTGCTTTGACAGGCCTACTCCACCCCTGCCGAAGACTTTGGGCAGGAAGAGATAAGTGCAGAAGAGCCTAAACAACCATGCAATGGCTGCTGGGGGAGAAAAGCACCTTATGCCTTTGACTACACCTCTCTGCCATCAGCACTCCACGAGGGCGTTAGGGTCCCAGAACAGGCCTGTAGAATCTTATACTGGTGATGTGCAAGCCGGAAAGAGCCCAGCTTGACAGTGGGATCCCCAGGGTGGTTGTGGTGCTGGCAGTTTTAACAATCTTTATTTGTAAGCTAAGCAGATCTGATCTCTGACACGTACATACACCTGGAACCCCATGATGCCATGTTTAAAGTTCATTAGACACAGAGAAAAGAACTACTTGTCCAGAACAATACTTGATCTTTCCTAACCCCTTCACTATCCACATCAAGCAAAGGGGCAGGGACTCATTTCTCACTGCTTCCTGCGGACAGGACAGGACGTGGGATTAATCAGAGGAAATGCTCGGGGGGTGTAAGAAAAGGCTGGCTGATGGAACAAGCTCAAGCACTGGCACTGGCTGGTGACCAGGTGTCTCGCTAGCTCCATGCTGAAGACTGCACACCTACCTGCAGAGCTGCCTGGCACTCATCCACCAGACCCTGAACCAGGTAATACTTTGCCTCAGCCAGCAACTCTTCAATCTCTCTCCGGCTCTCAGGAAGAGGCACGGCCCCATCACGCAGGTAATTTAATATGGTCCCGAAGTGTTTGCCACAGCGGTCAATCAGAATCCAGCCTGGGAGGGAGAAAGCAGGGTACAGCTGAACAGCGGGAAGGGAAAGACTTAGGCAAAGAGTCCACCACCCTCCCTCTTCCCAACCCCAGCTGGCCAGAACGTGGTGTAACACATTGCAGCTCTGCGCAGAGGAGCCTCTCCCCAGAACATTGCCTCACGCTGGTGCACTGAGCACATCCTGCCGAGAGGCTCCAAAATCCCCCATCTCGCTGCCTGAGTTGGCAGCTGGAACAGCAGCAGGCTGTACTTCTCCAGGGAATTCTCTGTATCTCCCCCAACGTTTCTTCAAGGGCATGTGGTGGGAGGCGGAGGGAGGAAGCTCACTGCATCTTTCAACTCCCAAGCCACTGACGATCCGTTAGCTGAAGTGGTAGCAAAACAAAATTCCCACCATCAAATTAAACTTCTGTTTCCCTCCCTCCCCCTTTTCCTGGCATCCTGTCTGCTCTTTTGGACTTGCTAACGTACATCAACCCTTGACTGCCCCCCAAACACACACAACCACTGGGGCAGATTTTCTAGCACTGCAGCTAAGAGACAGACAAATAGTGCAGTGGGAATCCTTGGATTTGCCCTAAGCCACTGGCAGCTGGCCCAGGTCAGCGGAGTCGGGCGGGTGGGGCTCCGAGTGTGAGGCTATAACAGTGCAGTGGAGATGTTTGGGTTTCGGCTGGGGCCCAGGCTCGGAGATCCTGCAGGGAGGGTCCCTTAGCCCAAACATCTACACAAGCAGTTTTATAGCCCCACAGTCCCGGCCTAAGTCAGCTGACCCAGGCCAGCCCCGAGCGTTTTACTGCAACGTAGACGTACCCTGCGGGACCTACAACCAGTCAAGGGCAGAGCCAGGGCCCAAAGCCAGGAGTCCTACCTGTTACAGCTGGCTCTCACATGCCTTGGAGCCCTTATGTGCACAAACAAGAGAATGGTGAACCTAAGCAAAATCCCCATCGAGCCGGTATTTAGTGTTTGTTCTGGGATAGAACACTCCTCCCTGGCATGCAGGAAAGACTGTTGTTTTAAAGAACATTTATTTTCTCTCATCCCCTGCAGGGCCCTGATGAAATGCTTTCCCCCCCGCATCCCGCACACTGGTATGAAAGGGGGCCTTGGGAGTGCCTGCCGCTCCAGATGCTTTATTTTTTAAAAACAACGGCACATTTGTGTTGAAAATAACCCTGCTGTCCCCAAGCAGCATTCATGCAAGAAGGGTGAGAAGGAAGCTAAGAGGTGAGTAAGACGTGGATACTATAGAGTTCCGCAGAATCCTTGCAAGTCCCATTTAATCTTCCTTATTCCCAACTGGCATGGAATGGGAACAGCAAATTGATTAGCAGATGGATGTTTTTAAAGTGCTCTGAAGATGTAACGCGAGTATGTGAGCAGTACCAGTGACGCGAGATCGTCCTACACACTGTAGCATTTCCTTTACGAAACCACCTGCTAAAAGGCACGTTACTCACCAGTACTGGGTAGGGACACCAGAGAGAAAGGGAAACAAAGCTTCAGCAGAGCTTAGAATAGAATATACGGCACCCTTAATCTGAATAAGAAGTTCATATTTCATCTCCACGCACCAGCAGTCCATCTCCTGAAGCAGACCAAAAGGCCCAGAAAGGCATTATGCAACGTCCAGCTCAAGTTTCCATAAACAGGCGGCCATTTTTATGGGCTTTGACTCAAGAATGTACTCAGGAAACGCTTGTGGGGAAGGACTCATATTTTAGACAAATAAGGGAAAAGTTGGGTAAAGCATGTACCACATGGCTTGAATTAATGAAATTACGACTAAAACTCTGATTACTTGGTTAATTCTCCAGCCCCTGAGTTGAATGTAGGCCTTTCCTACTCATGGCCTAATTAGCAAGAGATTCACTAGCATTCTGCTCTGCACTTTTCTAGGTTTTCCCCCTTACACTGGGGTGGCTGTGTGGTTACGACTGCAGCTTCGGAAGGAGAGGAGGAATGTACTAGGAAGATAGGCCTGATTTACAGATGCTTGTTGCAAATTGACAAAGGAATCAAACTACCGATTGTCCCAAATTACTGGGCATAGTACAACATATATAGGGGCCACAGCAGAAATGGGGACCACTGGCCACTTCAGAAGTTCCCAAGACAATGCCACTCCACTGTAAGGGGGAGAGGGCACAGAAAACACCATCCTCCCAAAACCCGAGAGCTATCACAGACCAAATGGAGCCAGTGACTTGATTTATTGGGGTTGTGTAGGGGGGATGGTATAGGGAGAATAGAGTCAATAACTCCTCCGTTCTAATCCTAGCTGTGACTCCCTCTCTGGACTTGGAAAAGTTAACTTCTTCTTTGGTTTCCCTATCCATAAACCTGTAGGAATGTTAACTTCCTAATGTCCCAGGCAGCTGTAGCAAGGATGAGAAAATGTTTTAAAGTGCAAAATGGTGCTGGGTTGCTAAACACCACATTTAACAACTCCATCACTGTGCCTTCATAGGTGCTTTTGTTCTTACTAGTCAGCCGAAATGTACTGCAAAAAGGAGAGATTTAACAAGAAAGTGAACCCCACTGCCTGGCTGCTAAAGAGCTAAGCAAGCAGGTTTCATCTGTAGTTTGCAGTCTTATAAAGCTGTATTTTAATAATCATGGTTTTACAAAATGTTTGTAATCAGGCAGGAATAAATATCCCCAGGAGCCATAAATAGACACAATGGGAAACATGGGAGTTTAACTTTTGTTACACAAAGAACTGAAGTGAGGGCTCCCAAACACCGATACTAAAGCAAGCAGTACCTTCTAGCCAAGTCTTAACAAATAACATCATATCTTGGCATAAGATTACTTGGGGGTCTTCATGAGGGTCTTGTTTAAAGCAGACTAATGAAATCTGGTCTCTCTTTAAAATCTAAAAATGCATATTTTAGAACAGCTGGGGAGACTAGGAATTCATGTTGCACAGAGAATTCTGGCGGCCTTTGTGGGAGACTAGTGTCTTTCCCCAACCTCTATCCTGCTACTCCAGTAAAATGTAGATTTTGAAATATACAGGTTACTTTAGCTTCCAGATTAAATCTGTAAACTTAAAAGAATCTACATGCATAGCCAGATAACTAGCCATTTCTCCTCCAGGATGAGAAGATGTATATTATTTCTATTGTAAATTGGGAGAGGGGGTGTCATACTATGGTGACAGGACCCATATGATCACTTACTTAGATAGAACAGGATTCTCAGTGTGAAATGCTCCACAAGTTTAAAAACTTTACTCTGTAATTTTCTCAAAGAATCTAGTTGCTTTTCCTGAAAAACACTTCCTATTTTGTGCCACATTTTGGGTGTGACTGAAGAACACAGTATTTGAAGGCTTTCAGATAAGGGTAGTTTCCTTTAAACACCATGATGCTATTGTCCCAGTTTCCATTATCACTTCCAAGTAAAACCAGGCAGTGGAAGATAAAACGTTAGCTACTGCAGCAGGAGGATCTCATTTCAATGGGCAAGAAGTGCTAAAATCCCCCTGAAACACCAGCACAAACCAGCAAATGAGGCATTCCTACACCACGAACTGTGACAATCACAGCAAAGCAAACATGGTGTTCTAACAGGGTCAGATCCAGATGGCCTTTACCCTTAGCAGTAGGTTCCTTCAACTTTCCCCTCCCTGCAGAGAGAGAATCTGTCCACACATAGAAAAGTGGATTTCCTATTTTAAGGACACATTGTAATAGCACTTGTACTGTATCCATCCAGAGCATTCTGGGTGAAGCTCCGAGACCGTGCATTAGGCAGCATTTGTTTAGTAGTGAGTGGACAGTGCAAGGGTATAGTTTTAATCACAGTTCTAACTCACTTGCTGTGTGGCCTTGGATAAATAACTCACCTATGTTACAGATGAGGAAACACAGAGAAGTTAAGGGGCTCTCCCTACTCCTAGGGATAGCGGGAGGAATAATGATTGTCTAACACTATAAGCATTCTTTTGATTCAGTGCCACGGCTGAAATTCTGAAACTGCTGCAGAAGAACTAGGGTGATGAATTCCGTTCAGTAGGTTGCATTCTAGTGCGGTCATTAAACGGGAAGTAAATGATGATTGAGTAGCTGGCTCGTTTCCCTCTCGATCAGCACCAAACCAATGTTCCACTGGCATTATGGGCTGTGCCGCTGGATGCACGGCGTGTCAGATGAAATGTCATAGAATAGCCCTATGGTTAGTAATGATCCCATGAGACATTTTTCAAAAGTAAGCATGGCCAAGTTGGATAATTATATTCTTGCTTACCTACCTACAATTCCCCCTGCATTTTCCATGCAAGAGGGACTCTGCTTCCTACCCTAAACTGTTAGGTAGTGTAGTTGTGCACTGTTAAATAGCTGTAATGTCCGACTGCAGAGATCCCTGACTTTTCTGTGGTGAGGAGACTAATCCCTTAAGAGTTTAGAATTCTGTATGTACTTGGATACTTGCCAACGCCACTACAAAAACTGAAGCAAACTCGAATATTTCCCCAATTGTTTAGAGATGGGACTCTAGCTAAAATGGTAATACTTAAATATTGAATTGTGCTGTATTTCTCACAGGTTGGCTGCGAATCCACTTCCTGCTCTCACAAGAAAGCTGTCAGGAGGGCCTTATTTAAACCATAACTTATTTCTCCCCAGCTCTAGACACATACTAGACATACTATGGCATTGAAAACCAAGTTCAGTTGCTCCAGTTGAGGAGCAATACATAATCCATCCTCAAGACAAGTTCAAACATTCAATACACTAACAAGCTAATCAACAGAAAAGAGTTTTCAATCTCTAAGATCAGTCTACTAATGAACTATTGTAAAAGACAATGTGTGTATAAATCTGCAAACATGGGAGCGGTCAGATAATGGGCAAAATGCCAAAACACAAATAGAAAGCTGTGCCTGGAATTAAAGTCAGTGGTACTCCCACACTGCGGGAAAGTCGATATTAAACTGGGCTAAAAGTTTTGAACAGCCCTCAGATGATGAAACTTCTTTTGCGTCTTAACACCATTAGTACATGTAAAAAGATCAAGTTTTCTCCCACCACATTCTGAATTATTCCTTTGCAGATGGACTTGACTAAAGAGATCCAGTTGTAGTTTTTTGCTTGTCTCATATATGCCCTAGTAAATTACTAACATCACAATTATTCAGATGCAAGAAATTCATAATTAGGTGTCAGTAACCTCAGTCCGGGTGGCTTCTTTACATTTCATAACTGGTTTGTTTTCTAGAATTCAACAATCTGTAACCTCACATGAAAAATGAAGTTACAGCCCCTTTCATCCAAGGATCCCCAAAGCACTTAATCCACTAAGGCTCACAACCCTCCGAAGGTAAGTTTTAGCTCTATATTACAGAGAAATCAAACAATTAACCTTTCAGCCTCAAGGTCAAAAAGCAGGTTCTGACTCCTAAGCCTTGCGCTAACCACGTCGCCCAATCCCTCTAACAAGTACTTTTCATCTCAGTGTTTCAGAAGGAAGCAAAAGTTTATTCAACTGGGTCTGATCAGAGCCTTTGACTTTACCGTAATCTAAACGAGGGGAGGGTCAAGGCGTCAGAGAAATAAGAATCAAATCTTTCCGGTTTCATGGCTTTTCTCAGCTGTATAGTTTGCTAGCCATAGTAACAAAACAACAACAAATGCCTTAGAGAAGCCTGGAGCTAGAATAAGCTTGTTCACTACAATTGTCCGTTTTCTAATGTGCTGATCAATCTTGACTGAAGGGTTAGAGACTCATGGCAGGGAAAAAATAAGCGATGTGAACAGTGTCTCTTTACCTTCACTGTCGGTGAGAACCTCCATGCGGCCACTGAACATGGCCTTAAGCATGGTGTCCTGCTTGGTCAGGGTCTGCATTGTGGTGTAGTAGAGGGCACCACCAATATTCAGTTTGACATATTTGGAGCTCGGGCTGGTCCCTTTGAAGGAGGTGGTGCGAGTCGCAGCTGCCGGCACTGCTGAGCTCACCACACTTTCTCCTGACATCTCTTCCTGAAAACAAAGGAGGTTGCCAATTAGGCCTGCTTTTGCACTGCGTACCACACAATTTACTGCTTGCTCCCTCGTAACATTTTATGTAGGGAATACTAATCCCCTGCTGTTCTATAGCCCCAGCTGGGAAACTCACAGTGCCTCACGATATCCTGTCAGGCTTATCTCCATTTTGCAGTTGAAGGAACCTAGGTGAAATGTTTTGCCCAAGCTCACAACATGAGAGGGGCAGAGCTGGAAATAAAGCCAGGAGTTCTGGCTCCCACTCCCCTGCCCTACACCCTCCCATTGAATGAAAACTGCTTCTCCTAGGCCTGTCTCTGTAATAAAATATGGAAAACTCTAGGGAATGGTTTCAGGACTTTTTACTAGAGACCTGCCCTGTAAGTAGTTTAATGCCATGTTGGCCAGTTTCCTGCAGCTATGGCAAACAGAGCAAAGTTAAGTTAAACTGAAATCCAGAGCATTGCCTATTAGCATTCACGCTGACTGCTTAATGGTTTTTGTTTTAAACGTAGCAGGTTACTTCCCCTTTCTGAACTAACTTCAAGTTTACAATGGCTTTGTACCCAATGGAAGCATTTAAAGCCAACCTTTTTATCACACTAAACAGCTACTCTCAATTCACAGCACCACAGACAAAATCTTGTGCACGGAAGATTCTGGACTTTCATGCTATTTCACTATAGACAATGTCAGCTGATCTGAATTCACTATACATGGGTTCCACTGTTTAACTTTCCATAGTGGGTGTTATTTCAGTCTCAGCTCCTCTTTGCTACCTTTAAATAATTTACTTAAAGTCACAAAGAAACCCTGCATACAGTCTCCTGAGGGTTAGACAAGCCAACTAAAGAATGCAAATAAACTAAACCAGTGCAGAGTTTTGTGAACTCTGGGCAGCATTTTACAACTGTAAGTTATCTACTGTGGCTAAACTGAGTAGAAGGATGAAAAAGTGCATACATCTCTCCACTTCAAAACTCCCATGATTTAAATTCTTCTGGGAAGTGGCTTAGTTCTGGCATCATCTGGCATTTGAGTACATTCACACCCGTATAGGGAGTCAGACTGGATGATCCATGAAACTATTACGAATCTCACTGGCTGTGATTTCAGTAAGAAAAAAAATCTTCAGTAAGTGAATTTAGTGCTCCTGAAATTGAGGGTGTGTGTGCGCGTTTCTGACTGTAGACTTCCCATCTCCATACACACTCAGTGCTTTCAATGCATTTAGGACAGAGTGTAATCTCCTATTATTCTTGCCTTGAGATTTTCCACACACTGTTCCATTGAACTACCTCCCTTCTAACCTGTAGCATCCAGGCTGTATCATGAACCCTCCTGAGCAGAGGCAATATTGTGAGATCATTTTAAAATGTGGATGTGAAAACTAAGATAAAAAGCTTCCCCACCAATTCATTCCCCACCGGTCATCTAATAAGAATCAGACAGTGAGCTCTAGAGCAGAAGGACTCGCACGCTAAACGACAGCTGCTCCAGGCAACTGAACACAGTTGCGTTTTTGTATATCAAAAGACTGAAAGGGAGATAAGTTAGCCACATAATAGATATCTTGCTCTCTGACTCACTCATGACCAGGCCTCTGTCAAATCACCACTTTGTGGTTAGCCTCAGGCTCCTACAATGCACCAGGATGGGATGACTAAAGGACAGCCACCTCAGACCCATCGAGGTCCTACAGCCTTTGGGGCAAACAGTCTTCTGCACATATGGCTAGAAGCCACCTCTTAAATCAGCCACGTTCCACTGCGGTTCAGAGACCTTTAATGCAGCTGGCAATGCAGGTACAGGAGCTGGCTGCATTTGGTAGGCAGAGCCTGGACAGAGGCTATCAGGCAGCTCAGAAGGGCACTAGGAGACCACTATTCAGAGCAAGGTATCTCCTTGCTACTGTTAGCAGAGGAGAGAGGCAGGACCTGCAGAGACCCCCCCCCTCCCCCCGCAGCTAGAGTAACAGAGCAATACATAATCCATCCTCAAGACAAGTTCAAACATTCAATACACTAACAAGCTAATCAACAGAAAAGAGTTTTCAATCTCTAAGATCAGTCTACTAATGAACTATTGTAAAAGACAATGTGTGTATAAATCTGCAAACATGGGAGCGGTCAGATAATGGGCAAAATGCCAAAACACAAATAGAAAGCTGTGCCTGGAATTAAAGTCAGTGGTACTCCCACACTGCGGGAAAGTCGATATTAAACTGGGCTAAAAGTTTTGAACAGCCCTCAGATGATGAAACTTCTTTTGCGTCTTAACACCATTAGTACATGTAAAAAGATCAAGTTTTCTCCCACCACATTCTGAATTATTCCTTTGCAGATGGACTTGACTAAAGAGATCCAGTTGTAGTTTTTTGCTTGTCTCATATATGCCCTAGTAAATTACTAACATCACAATTATTCAGATGCAAGAAATTCATAATTAGGTGTCAGTAACCTCAGTCCGGGTGGCTTCTTTACATTTCATAACTGGTTTGTTTTCTAGAATTCAACAATCTGTAACCTCACATGAAAAATGAAGTTACAGCCCCTTTCATCCAAGGATCCCCAAAGCACTTAATCCACTAAGGCTCACAACCCTCCGAAGGTAAGTTTTAGCTCTATATTACAGAGAAATCAAACAATTAACCTTTCAGCCTCAAGGTCAAAAAGCAGGTTCTGACTCCTAAGCCTTGCGCTAACCACGTCGCCCAATCCCTCTAACAAGTACTTTTCATCTCAGTGTTTCAGAAGGAAGCAAAAGTTTATTCAACTGGGTCTGATCAGAGCCTTTGACTTTACCGTAATCTAAACGAGGGGAGGGTCAAGGC